>NC_142522.1:38295951-38455951 GCF_964205215.1 Stylophora pistillata
ATGAGTTGGAAAGATGCGAACCTTTTAAAGTAAGCATTTTGTTACAAGTTACTTGTCTATTAAATTTTGGTAATTTGGTTTCTAGGAGGGGTTTTGCGAAGCGAGTCGCAACTGAACGTATTTATGACAAATTAGCAAAATGGAGTAAAATCTCGCATTTTTATTACCTAACTAAGTGAGATTTTTTTTACGCAGAATTGCGATCTGAAAACGAAGCTAAGAGATTCTGTATCGCATCTCTTGTTTCGCGCTCAGGATAAAAAAACAAAACTAAAATACCCCTCCTCTCCCCCCCCCCCCTTCCCCCCTCCCCCGAAAAAGAAAGGGGCATAATGAGGAATTAAATTACCTGAGAGGGAAGCTAGGCTTCTTAATGAACAGCCCCTTCAGGAAAACTACTTTACCTCCACAAGCACAGCTGGGCAAAGAAGATTAAGGCAGCTGATATAACTCGGCAACTCGACGCAATTTTAGCCGCTTTGCATGGAATATGAGGGACGGAAAGTTGCTTTGCAATCAGTTAATACCTTTTTCGGGTTTTATTTTTCAACATAAAGTCGGCCCGATATCAAGCGCTTATGGCTTATCTCTATTCAGTGAAGGACATAAGTCGTCCCACCACGAATCTCAATGTATCACTGAACGTTAATCTTTGCTTTTAACCTTTCATTTACCTCTCAGAAAAACTTTGACAGGGATGTAAAACAAGAAAATATCGAATTAACGTCGATGCCATCCAGTCCAGGTTATTATAACCACGGTGCTGTCATTTCGCTGTCCACGGTGAATCTTGATGAGAGAAACCCTTATGACGTAAATGATGAGATCAGTGTCGATGGTTTCTCTACTCAACAGCTGTTTTCGTTTGCTTGGCAAGTAGCTAGAGGAATGGTAAGAGGATAGATTGAATCAGTGAGAAGAAGAAACCTTACGCAGACAACCATACCTGACGATCATTCTTGACATCATTTTATATTGTTTACAGTTACACCTTTTTCAGCACTTTATTTTTTACTTTTTTTCAAGAATCACCTTGCCGAAAATGATTTCGTTCATCGTGACCTTGCAGCTCGTAATATCCTTGTTGGTCGAGATGGACGAGTGAAGGTGTCAGACTTTGGGTTGATGCGCCAAGTGTACGAGGACATTTACAGCATAGAGAAAAACAAAAAGCTCCCAGTTAAATGGATGGCACCAGAGAGCATCTTCAAGGGTGTTTTCACTATCAAGAGTGATGTGTAAGTAGACTGGAGCTACTACTGAGTGTAGTGCTTCTATTTCAGCAAATCGTCTCTTTTCTTTGTTTAGCACTTGTTTTTTAGTCTTGCTCAGAAATGGCGCAAGTCCCAATTTAATAATTTATGTTTAAAAATTTTCGCAGTTGGTCTTACGGAATTTTTCTCTGGGAAATGGCTACTATGGGTAAGTTAAATAAGCTATACTCGTCAGATATGTATTGTTTTTATCATTATCGTTGTTCATGCTGTCAAAGTTCTTTGTTCTTCAATGCATCCACGTATTTTTCTTCTGTTGTAATTAAGGCGGTGCCCCATACCCTACGTTTACCAATACAGAGCTCTCTAAACTTCTAAAGAATGGCTATCGCATGGAAAAACCTGATATGTGCTGCGATGAAGTGTGAGTAAAATTTTACTTACTGAGTTTTCCATCGTACTGTTTTAATTATTCCCATTCCTAGCAAATTTTGCTTTTTGACTGTTTTTCATCACAACTTATATGTAAAAGTGTGTTTCATTTTCATTCTGAAAGATACGAACTGATGACGTCATGCTGGGAGGACGATCCAACAACTCGCCCCAGTTTTTCGGGGTTGATTGACAAACTTGAGGCTTTAATGACGAGGGATGTAACATACTGTGATCTGTCAAATTGTGATGAATCCAGTCCTTACTATAACATATAGGACATAGTTGACGAAGACAGTAGATGAGATATTTCAACAAGGGTTGTCGCCCAGTCATCATCACTTTTAGAAGATAGCACAGCCTCCCACTTTCTTATCATTGTTAAACAGAGAATTAAATATTTCTCTAAAAGAGTTTATGCGTAAGTCATTCATCGCTGTAATACAAAGTTTAGGGGAAGGGTCAGTGTCCATTTATTAGTTGTTACATTACAAAGTTGGATCGCAGTTACTATAGTTGATTTCTGGAGAAATGCAGTATCATGAGTGTCGCAATTTGTTTGAGAGCCAGAAACCAGTATTGATAAATAGTATTGTGTTTATCTCTATAAAGCAAAAAGGAAATTAAAGGTGCTAAGCTGAAAAACATATCTCCGATGGGAAGTTGTTATTATCATTTTTGAGCTCATTTTTAATCAATAGAATGTTGAAGAATATCATGTGTATGCAAGTTAACGAAAACAATTGATATAGACATGTTAGCATCCAGCCAAATGCTAAACTCCGCTGGATTTCATCCCCATTTCTGGTGTTTAAAACGACTAAGAGACGAATCATCTCGCATTCGAATGAAAGGGAGGAAAGGTGGAGACTTACAGTGAAAGTGTCATGTATATCTTTGGGATCGACTGACATGCGACTAGGTTGGAAACTGAAAGACATAGGCTTTCAGATCAGTTGATGTTCAAAAAACTACGCCGCGCACTTTGGGTGTCATGCTGAGAGAAAATGTTCAAAAATTTGTTTTCGCAAAGTATACTCGAGTGGGAATTTAAGTAGGCTACAATAAACTTGTGTAAACAGTTTTCTCGAGAGAGGGATTCATCATGCCACATCATATGCGACGCTTATTAATTATTAATGAACAACATTTCGATGTAGTTTGTAATAACTCCACAGTTTTGACTGCCCATTTTGTTTTGCTCATGAACAGGCCTGAACGCTAGTAATAACCAGTGCACATTTAAGGGCTCGTACTTGTAGAATATCCCTGCCTAGATAAATGACAATAGTTGAAAAGTTTCACTGAACAGTCTAGAGGACAAGCTGTTAAAATATTTCATTGCGTGTTGTCTACTTCTTTTAAAAAAATGTAGAATCATAGCAATTAGTTTTTTTTAAATACGAATTTTGACAGCACGATGTTATCTTTTTCATTTTATTACCCTACTGCAAGTACAATGGCTCAAAAAGAAAAAATCAGCTGTAAAAAGATATTTTAAACCAAAACAATACCTGGCTAGCGGTGATCCACGGTCGACGCGTTATGCTCCTTATGCAGGAGCGAGGATGACCTAATCTAATCTATTGCCAAATTCAGCAGTTTATCCAAATAGTTTATCACCACTCTCGATAGAGAGAAAATTGACCTGACCCAAGCTACTTGAGCGGCCGTGTCCTGTTTTTACGTTAAAGGCACAGACAAAAAGAAGCGAACTTGGAAATGATGGTAAAAAACGACTATTTTAGCGTACTGAACGGATATTTTTTGAATTGAGATACTTTCAGATCTCAGATTTCAAGAAGATTGGGAGATTTCACATTATACTTTAATATCGATAAATACATACAAATGTAATAAAAGGACTTACTTCCACTTCTACCGCTTCTACTACTACTACCACTACTGCTAATGTTGCTGTTTCCAGTATTGTGATCGTTCGTATTCATTGTGAGAAAGTTTCTGATTATTAATTCGATTTTGGTAGCCTCTGTCTAACTTTATCTGAGCTGCAGTGTACCGTAAAGAGGGGTTTCGTCATTGCTGCTTAAGCTAGGAGACTGCAGGTCTGTTGCCTTTGTGTACCAGAATCAGATATTTTTTTTCTAGCTACATCTGGAAAGAGGCCGTCATCGGTTGCTCTCGATTTATGATGAATTACAAATTTAATTGTTATCCTTTGCAGTTATTATTGCCACCACGTAGTTTGGACTTGATTTATCGCAATTTGTTTATAGAAAGTTAGTGATGCACTGTTTATCTGCTAGACAAGTCGTTGGTATTTTGAGATACGAACTCTCACGTAAAATAGCTTGCAGTGGTTTGCTTCGTAATCAAATCTTATGACAGTATTATTGCTAAAAGGTAGAAATACAGAACCCATAACTTCTTCGGACTGCTGAAGAGAAAGTCATTGATAATTATCAAGCAGCCTGGATTCCGATATCTAAACCACTGTCTTGTCTCTGAAGGCCCCTAATTTTCCTTATAATGTTCTTGTCATCACGAAATATTTTTGTCCACACAAGTTCAGTTCCTTTTTAGTGAAACGGCAGGAAATGAAACCTACTTACACAGTTTATAATCGTGCCTCCCTGCCGTCAATAGTTATCCTTCACTCCAGCAATCAAATATAAGATTATAGTTGAGTATTGTATTGTAGTAATCAGATCTACAAGCAATCGAAAGCAGAAGACAATCACGACCCCCCTTAAATGTTAAGCGCAGTTGCCCCGGTGCCATCTGGCGGACTTTCGTTTCGTTAAGAGCTCCAAGAATCATTGTCACAAAGAACGCATTCAGGGAAAACGTAAAGCAAACCGCTACCATAGTTCTAAATTTGTAAACTGGTGTGACGAGTAAGGAACTTGCGCTGTCAATACATTCCCGATGACAACGAGCACGAATACGAATATCAAGGTCCAAAATCTCGGCAAACGAATAAGTTTTTTAATCAAAGGGCGCAAGCCGGGGAAAGGCGGAGATTTGAAAACTGCTCCAAGAAAGATCCAACCGTTCACAATGAACATGCTTCACTTATGGTTTTGTGTCAAAACTAATTCTTTTTTCTTGACTTGTTACCGCGAGGACATGCAGACTTAAAATAACAAAAGCTACAATTAAATTTTTACATAAACTCAGAGACGGCTGTAAGTTTGAGGGGTTAATTCTACAGAACAACAGATGCTCATGGCGCAATCTCTGGGTGCATTTGGATTATATTAGTCACCGAGTTATTTCTCTCGGCTCTCTCGTTGGAAAATGAGAACAGCGGGTCCTAAATTACGTATTGTTTATAATAAACACTATCACTTCAGCAAGCATAAAATAAAATAACTAACTTATAAGAAACAGCCATCACCGATCAACAGCGTTGACAATTTGACGAATCAACCTCTTGCATCTGCGGGTCCGTCTCTTGTGGGAGACTGGTGCCTAACTGAAGGTATACAGACGTATAACTTGCGCTTCAGGGGGATAACCTTTCTACAAGCTCATGACCTGGCTCCGAAGATTAAATAATGCTCAGTGAAATCGTCTTCTAAGTGAGCGAGCCGTGAAGTGATAGCAGAAGACAAATTGGTTTGCCTGAGAGTTTAAAACTAAAGAAAATAAACAAAACTAATAGAAAATTCTAGAGGAAAAGGATCAATTTCGTGTTTTGAACAAGTGAAAATATTTTAATTCATAACCAACAAATATCAGCCATAAACTGTTTTTGGCTGTTCTTTTTGCCTCTAGCCACGTATTGTACATGCTTAAAATATTTTTTTAACAGTTGAAGAGAGTTCCAGAAAAAAAGTTGTTTCCTCTCAACTAAAGTATTTACCGCGTACTGTAAAGAGAGTGTAAATAAAGTGCTTGACCATTTGTTTATTTGTTTATTTTTTTGTTTGTGTTATTTGTTTGGATCCATTCCTCTCGATGTAAGTTTATGTCCAGGTAGAGGGGGAGCGGGGAAGGGGGACGGGGGGAGGGGGAGGGGGACACATTATATTGATCATCGTCAACAGGGAAAGAATTTGCTATTAGCTCTGTTTATTTCTTCAATTTTAAGCCCTCGGGCAAACCGATTTTTCTTCCGCCATTGCCTCGCGGCTCGCTCACTTAGAACATGATTGATTGTCGGAGCCAGGTTACGAGCTCGCAGAAAGGTTACAAGCGCAAGTTATACGTCAGCGGACTTTCAGTTAGGCACCAGTCTCCCATAAGAGACGGACCCGTAGATGCAAGAAGCTAATTCGTCAAATCGTCAACTCAGTTGACCGTTGATCGCTGTTTCTTATCATTTAGCTACTTTCTTTTGTGCTTGCTGAAGTGGCTCTGTTTATCATAAACATTACGTACTTTTGGATCCGCTGCTCTCATTTTGCAACAAGAGAGCCGAAGGAAATAACTCAATGACTAATACGATCCAAATGCAACCAGAGATTGCGCCATGAACATCTGTTGTTTTTACAGAATTAAGCCCTAAAAAGTTGCAGCCGCCTCTAATGTTATGTAAACATGAAATTGCAGCTTTTGCTTGTTGTTGTTTTTTTTTTTAGTCTGAATTTACTCCCGATAACAAGTTGAAAAAAGAATCAGTTTTGACACAAAACCAAATATGAACCTTGTTTAGCAAAAGGCGCAGGCTAGTTACAGTTTTATATCGGCTTAAGCTAAATAGATAATGTTTCAGCATTTCTCTTTTCTATCTATTGCAGTTGCGTGACAAAGAAAAAATAACTCAATCAAGAGAGACTTCACCTTTTCTGCCTGTTCTATGCTCCGACTGTTTCCAAATTTTTGGAAAAATAAGCAATTTAACTTTTAAGTTCAGTTTAAATTTCCTTAAAGCAAAGTGGTAAGTCGCACCTTTACTTTATAGTTAGTTGATGATGCAATGCGCTATAATTGCTCGAATTATTTAGGGGAAGTCCCGGATTGGATTTAGTTTCGCTTTGATTTTCTAAAGCTCAGGACTAGCAAAGGCGATGTGGTGAGTGATTCTCTTTTAAACGTTTATAAAACGTTTAAAAGAAAACCAAGCGGAAGCAGTAATATTTCTCGCTATGAGTGCTCAATCTCCCAATCTTCTTAAAATCTGAGATCTGAAAGTGTCTCAATTCTAAAGGTATCCGTTCAGTACGCTAAAAGGAGCGTTTTCTACCATCATTTCCAAGTCCGTTTCTATCTGCATGTGCCTTTACACGTACAAACAGGACACGGCTGCTTAAGAGGCATGGGTCTAAGATCAATTTTCTCTCTTCCGAGAGTGGTGATAAATTATGTGTATAGGCTGCACATTTGCTTGATATCGGCGACGGGGAAAGTTGTGGTGACAGTCTTCTACTCAATCGGCCTTTCCTGTACCGTCATCTCTAATTACGAGCAGCTGCATTTTTAATGAGTACCTGTTGACAACAGAATATGTAGGTTCTTGTATTCAGCCAGAAGGGGGGCAAGCACATTACATTGCTTATCGCCGACGGGGACAGTTGTTGGTACAGTATTTGGTACAGTTATCTACTCAGTCAACCTTTCTCGTTCAGTCATGTCCGAATTACGAACAATTACATTTTAACGAATACCTGTTAGTGAATTATCTACTTTAGCATGAAAAACACGTGGGATTTCACGATACGATCCTTGTGTTATAATTTTTAAAGTTAAAAATTATTTCTTGCCTAGTTTACCTCGAGTGCATATTTCAAGGTAGTTGATGTTTGTTGTTTATGAATAAAATGATTTTCACCCGTTCAAAACATGAAATCGATCCTTTTTCCTTGGAATTTTTTATTAGCTCTGTTTATTTCTTTAGTTTTAAGCTCTCAGACAAACCGACTTTTTTCCGCCATCGCTTCACAGCTCGCTCACTTAGAAGACTAATTCGCTGAACTTATTTAATTGTCGGAGCCAGGTTATTGTGACCTTTGAGAAGTCACCTGTAGTGACTAGAAGCACAAAACCAAAAAAAAAGGCTTGTTGAGCGAAAGGTTTAAGTTAAAAAGGCAAAGTTTTGGCAGTCGCGTGACAAGGAAAAATTAATACAATCAAGAGATAATTTATCTTTTCTGTCTGTTCTGTGCTCCGACTGTTGACCAACTCTCTTAAAAAAATAAGCAATTTAACTCTCTATTTCAGCCTAAATTTCCTCAAAACAAAGTTGAAAGGTGCACCTTCTCGTTATGTTTAGTCAATGATCTAACGTATTGCTCGAATTATTTTGAGGGAGGTCCCGGATTGGCTTCAGTTTTGCTTTGATTTTCTAAACCATTGTACTTCTTCTTAATTACAAGACCTAATTCTCTATTCCCTATCAATAACTGATGAAAAGTACACTCTTTAGGTTTTAACGTCTTCTTCAAAACCGAAAAATATCTGAATGGAATGAAAAATATATATATATATATATAAAACTCATTGTGATTATTAGTGTTATTCTTGTTTAAAACCTAAATTGTGGCGAATAGATTAAAACAGGAACGAGTAGCAGCGTCATTTTTTATTTACATATAATATTTTGTTTGCCTCCAAGGGACTAGCCTCGTTTGCGTGCTAGATCTAAACTGATAAAAAATGATATACAGTGAACCGTTTTAATTCCCAAAGGTTTTGCTAGGACGATAGCAAGAGCAAAAGAAAGTTAATTTAATAGAGAAGGGATACATATTTCGTTTTTGCGAGGTTGTTCTTCAAAACAACGGTGAACGATCGTTTGTTTCTAATAGTCGCACTTTGTTACTGGTCACGTTTAAAATCACGTGACTAATCACGTGACATATTTTACCACTTACAAATAAAGCAGATGTATATTGAACGAAATTTAGATTATGCGTTTGAAATCGTTGATTTTTAAGAAGAAATAGGTCAACTAGCGATGTAAACTGCGTTCGAGTGTGTAGCCTCATTTCCATGCTGATCCGTGAGCTGGGCAAGAAAACATTCCCTTAACTCGAAACGTGCTCCACAATTTAACTTTGGTCATGAGGTCTTTCTCTACAAGAATCGGGTGTCAAATATTTTCTGTGGCGATGGTTGAACGAAACTCCCATTTTTCGGTTCCTGCTCCCTGACTATAAAGCTCAGGACGAGCAAAAGCGACGTGGTAAGTGGTTCTCTTTTAAACGCTTCTTGGTTCTAAATGTTTAAATTTTCTGAATATCAAGGTTTTTAATTTGAACCCGTAATAAGTGGTAAAGTTCTCAGATCACTTATGTGTTGCTCAAGCCGCACTTCATCAAAACTGCAATCTTGACAACCAAAGCGGAAGGAATGATATCTCCGATTGATACTGTTCAAAATTTCTCTCACCATAGCTATATGAACAAGTCAGAATAATTTACGGGAAAATCAATGCGGAAAACTAGTTTTGTTTCATTTTCTAGACGTGGCTCAGCGGCGCTATGATCAGGGATCAAGAACGAAAATGAAGCGGAATGAAGTTTCGTGACATTAGCATGTACAAAGGCAAAGCAAGCACTTATTTTTTCCAGGCCAACAAACAGTTTACATCGATGAAGCTTCGACGAGTAATTCAGTCGGGTTGAAAACCTCAAAGTACCGTAATATTCTCTCAAAAAGAACTTTCAGCGTATTTGAACGGTAGAAGCGTGTCTCGAAGTTAAGATTGGACTGACGTCGAGCTAATTTCGTCGTGGAAAGACATTTTACATTTTACATTTTACAAAATGTAAAATTGTCAAATTAATAGCGAAATTGTGAATTTAGTGAGTACTATCGTTACATTTATTGACCTCTTGATTTCTTTTTTCTTTTTGTCGTGACATAGATCTTCCTGAACATATTGACCGAGCTAAATTGGAGTTATTCTTACTGCACAGAAATTATGAATTTAGTGCTACCTTTTCATTTATTCACCTCTTCATTTCTTTGTTCTTTTTTCCGTGACGTAGCACTTCCCGAAAAGCTGATTTGGGTTTATTCTTACTGCATAGCAATTAGATTTGGGCAAGTGCCGAGTGATATTCTTGTTATTTATTCAAATTGACATATTTTGGTCATTCCGTATCCCCTTTTTTTATTGGAGTTTCGTCTCTATCATGGTCTATTAGTTATGCAGCGTTTGGGATTAACATGCAAGATTTCAGAGATTGTCTATAGTTTTCAGTTTCTAAAGATGTTAAGATAAATTTTTCCGTCCTCACCTAGATTCCCAGGCACCATGGATAATACAAATGAGATGACTGCAATGATATCAAAAGAGTTGGAACCAAACTTTCAACGAAAGAACACTTGGTCCAAGTTCATCTCCGGCTGGATGATTTTCATGATTATGTATTTACTGCTTTTACTGGCTGAAGTAGTTGTTATTTTCAATTTCATTTATTATCTTTGAAAAACCATATCGCCTGTTTTCACTTCGGAGAGGTTAACAGCCACAAATATATCATCAAGAGTAGAGTAGACATCTTTATTTATACAGGATAGCCCCTTCAGTGTAGTAAACACTGGTATCAACGGGGTCCTGTTACCCACCCATCCCACCACGAAACATACCTATCACATATTTTCAATACATCTTGTGCGTTACTTAGGCATGACAGAAACTTACTCCAGATTGATAATGGCCCTAAATTGTTTTGACACAGTGAGCTGTTGAATCTTTCTTCGAGTAGTTTTCAAATCTCCGCATTTTACCGGCTTGTGCCTCCTGATAAAAAATCTTATTCGTTTCCCGCCAAGATTTTGGACTTTAATATTTGTATTTTCGGTTTTTGTCTCAAGGGATGTTATTGAGAGCGCAAGTTCCTCACTCGTCACATCTGTTTACAAATTTAGAGCTATGATGGCGGTTTGCTTTACGTTCTCCCTGGATGCGTTCTTTGTGATAATGATTCTTGGAGCTCTGAACGTAACAAAAGTCCGCCATATGGCACCGAAGAAAGGGCAGTTAATATTTAAGGGGGCCCTGATCGTCTTTTGCTTTCGATTGCTTGTATATTTGATTCATACAATACCATACTTAACTGTAATCTTATATTTGATTGCTCCCATCTTCGAACGAGAGAGCGGAGAGAAATAACCCAGTGACTAATACGGTCCAAATACAACCAGAGATTGCGCTATGAGCATCTTTTGTTTTTACAAGATTAACCCCTAAAACTTGCAGCCGCCTGTAAGTTTATGTAAACATTTATTTGCAGCTTTTGTTTTGTTTTTGGTTTTGCTTTTTTAGTCTGCAGTTCTTTGCGGTAACAAGTCAAAAAGATAATCAGTTTTGATACAAAACCAAAAGTGAAGCATGTTCAGCGAAAGACACAGGCTAGTTACAGCTTTCTATCGGCTTAAGCTAAAGAGCCAATGGTTTGGCATTTCTCATTTTATCTGTTGCAGTTGCGTGACAAAAAAAAAAAAAATGCAATCGAGAGAGACTTCACTTTTTCTGCCTGTTCTATGCTTCGGTTGTTGTCCAACTTTCTAGAAAAAAAAAATCTGACGTTCAAGTTCAGCTTAAATTTCCTTAAAGCAAAGTGGCATGGTGCACCTTCACTTTATATTCAATTGATGATCTAATGTACTATATTTACTCAAATTATTTTGGAGGAAGTCCCGGATTGGCTCCAGTTTCGCTTTGATTCTCTAAAGCTCGGGAATAGCAAAGGCGACGTGGTAAGTGGTTCTCTTTTAAACGCTTCTTGGTTCTAAATGTTTAAATTTTCTGCATATCAAGATTTTTATTTAAACCCGTAATAAGTGGTAAAGTTCTCAGATTACTTATGCGTTAATCAAGCCGCAGTTCTAAATGGTAAAGTGCAGCGATAGATAGTACTCAGATTACGAATGCCTTAATCGAGCCGCAGTTCAACCAAACTGCAATCTACACAACCAAAGCGGAAGGAATAATATCTCCGATTGGTATTGCTCTATTTCGCCCTTACCATAGTCTCATGAATGAGAGTAATTTACGGGAAAATCAACACTAGACAGCTGCTGTAGCTTTGTTTCACTTTCTTGACGTGATTCAGCGGCACTATGAAATCAAGAAAGGAAACGAAACAGAGTGAAGTTTTGTGAGGAAACGGTGTAAGCATGTCTCGAAGCTAAGATAGGAGTGATGTCGAGCTGATATCGTCGTAGAAAGAGATAGACTAAATGTAAAATTGTCAAATTACTAGCCAAATTTTGAATTTATTACTATCTTTGCATTTATTCACCTCTTGATTTCTTTTTACTTTTTGTCGTGACATAGTACTTCCCGAACATATTGACCAAGCAGATTTAAGTTTTTTTTTGCAGAGCAATTAGATTTGTGTAAGTGCCAAGTGATATATATTTCAGTGAAGTATTCGTATTGACAAATTTTGGTCCTGGCGGATCTCTTTCGGGGAGATTTGTCTCTATAATGATCTACTTGATATGCAGTGTTTACCACATTTCTGTCAGAATTATCTGTAGTTTCAATCTGTAAAGATGAATTTATCCGTTCTTACCTAGATTCCCAAGCACCATGGATCAGGAGACAAATGAAATGACTTTAATGATATCAAACCGTCAACGAAAGTGCGCTTTTTGCAAGTCCACCTTCAGCCGGATGATTTCCATCATTATGTATTTATTGCTGTTACTGTCTGAAGTAGTGGTTATTTTCGCTTTCATTTATCATTTTGGAAAAACAATATCGCCCGTTTTCACCTCGAAGAGGTTAACAGCCACGAACATAACATCTAGCACCAAAAATACCTCTCACATATTTCCAATACATCTTGTGCGCTACTTAGGTATGACAGAAACTTACTCCACATTGATAATGGCCCTGAATTGTTTGGACACAGTGAGCTGTTGGATCTTTCTCGGAGCAGTTTTCAAATCTCCGCATTTCACCGGCTTGTGCCCTCTGATAAAAAATCTTATTCGTTTGCCGAGATTTTGGACCTTAATGTTTGTATTCGTGCTCGTTGTCATGGGAAATGTTATTGACAGCGCAAGTTCCTCACTCGTCACACCCGTTTACAAATTTAGAACTATGGTAGCAGTTTGCTTTACGTTCTCCCTGGATGCATTCTTTGTGACAATGATTCTTGGAGCTCTTAACGAAATGAAAGTCCGCCAGATGGCACCGGGACAAGTGCACTTAATATTTAAGGGGGCCCTGATTGTCTTCTGCTTTCGATTGCTTGTATGTCTGATTACTACAATACTATACTTAACTGTAGTCTTCTATTTGATTGCTGGAGTGAAGGATAGCTATTGGCGAAAGGGAGGCACGTTTATAAACTGTGTAAGTACTTTTCTTTTCCTGCCATTTTACAAGAAAGGAACTGAACTTGTGTGGACAAAAATATTTCGTGATGACAAGTTTATTATAGGAAAAATTAGAGGCCCTGAGAGACAAGACAGTGGTTTAGATAGCGGAATCTAGGCTGTTTGAAAATTATCAATGACTTTCTCTTCAGCAGTCCGAAGAAGTAATGGGTTCTGTAGCTCTACCTTTAGCAATAATACTGTCATAACATTTGATTACTAAGCAAACCACTTACATATCTGTAAGCTACTGCAAGTGGGGAGTTCATGTCTTAAAATACCAACAACTTGGCTAGTAGATAGACAGTGCATCGCTAACTTTCCATAAACAAATTGCGATAAATCAAGTCGAAACTACTCGGCGGCAATAGAAACTGCCAAAGGATAACAATTAAAACTGTCATAAATCATTAACCGAGAGCAATCGATGATTGCATGTATCTATGGATATTAGTATAGTGTGATATAATTACTTTCAAAAGTATTAGAAAACCAAGCGGAAAGAGTTATATTTCTTGTTATGAGTGATCAATCTCCCAATCTAAAAGTGTTTCAACTCCAAAAATATCCGCTCAGTACTCTAAAATGAGCGTTTTCTACCATGATTTCCAAGTTCGATTCTTTTTGCCTGCGCCTTTGACGTAAAAACAGGAAGCGGCCGCTCAAGAGTCTTGGGTCTAAGGTCAATTTTTTCTCTATTGAGAGTGGTGATAAATTATTTGGATAAACTGCTTAATTTGGCAATAGATTAGATTAGGCCATCCCCACTCCTGCTGGGAGCATAGGGCGTCGACCATGGACCATCAACGGACCCTGTTTTTGGCTGTTCCTTTTGCCTCTAGTCAGGTGTTGTTTATGTTTCAAATATTTTTTTAATAGTTGAAGAGAGTTCCGAAAAAAGTAGTTTCCTCTCACGCAACGTATCCACCGCGTACTGTAAAGTAAGTGTAAATAAAATGCTTAACAATTTGTTTATTTTTTTGTTTGTGTTACTTGTTCGTATCCATTCCTCTCGATGGGGAGGGAGGGGAGGGGAGAGGAGCATATTAGATTGATTATCGTTGGGGGAAGTTGTGGTGACAGTCTTCTACTCAGTCGGCCTTTCTTGTACCGTCATCTCTAATTACGAGTAGCACCATTTTAATGAATACCTGTTGACAACAGAATATTTAGGTTCTCACCCAGAAGGCGGGGGGGGGGGGGAAGGGGAGAGGAGCACATTACATGGATTATCCGCCGACGGGGACAGTTGTTGGGACAGTTGTTGGTACAGTTATCTACTCAGTCAACCTTTCCCGTTCAGTCATTTCTAATAACGAACAATTACGTTTTAATAAATACCTGTTAGTGAATTGTCTACTTTAGCATGAAAAACACGTATAACTTGACGATCTGATCCTTTTTTGTAGTTCCTAAAGTTAAAAGTTATTTCTTGCTTAGTCTTCCCTTGAGTGCATATTTCATCGTAGTTGATATTTGTTGGTTGCGAACAAAGTAGTTTTCATTGTTCAAAACATGACTGTGATCATTTTTCTCTCGAATTTTTTGTTAGTTTTGTTTATCTCATTAGTTTTAAGCTCTCAGGAAAACCGAGTTTTCTTCCGCTATCGCTTTACGGGTCGCATACTTATAAGATGAGTTCACTGAACATATTTAATAGTCCATTTTACAGTTGCGTGCTTGGTTGCCAAGCCTTTGAACAGGAGTGAGGCTAAGGGTGAGCTTGTTATGATACAAACCTTGCTGCCTTTCAAATGTAAATCACAGTTTGTTATCATGCCAACTAGATACTGGTCTCTATCACAGCAAGGTCACCTTCAGCCTCACTCCAAATCAAAAGCTTGGCAACTAAGCCCATAACTGTAAAATGGCCCACTGTCGGAGCCAGGTTAGGAGCTCGCTGAAAGGTTATAAGCGCAAGTTATACGTCTGCGGACTTTCAGTTAGGCACCAGTCTCCCACGAGAGACAAACCCGCAGATGTAAGAGGTTAATTCGTCAAATCGTCAACGCTGTTGATCGTTAATCGCTTTTTCTTATTAGTTAGCTACTTTCTTTTGTGCTTGCTGAAGTGAAAGTGTTTATTATAAACATTACCTACTTTTGGACCCGCTGCTCTCATTTTCCACCGAGAGAGCCGAGAGAACTAACTAGGTGACTAGTATGATCCAAATGCAACCGGGGATTGCGCCATCTGCTGTTTTTACAGAATTAACCCCTTAAAACATGCAGCTGCCTTTGATTTTATGTAAACACTCGATTGCAGCTGTTACCGCGAGGAACTGCAGACTGAAAAAAACAAAATAAGAAATAAAAAAAAAATCAGACTTGACACACAAAACTAAAAGTGAACCCTGTTCAGCGAAAGGCACAGGCTAGTTACTGCTTTATATCAGCTTAAGCGAGCGAATGTTTTGGCATTTCTCTTTTTTATCTATTGCAGGTGCGTGACAAAGAAAAATAATGTAATCTTTTATCTATTACATTTGCGTGACCAAGAATAAATAATGCAATCAAGAGAGAGTTTACCTTTTCTGCCTGTTCTATGCTTATCCAACATCTCTGGGAAAAAAGAAATTGAACTTTCAAGTTCCGCTTAAGTTTCCTCAAAACAATGTGGCAGGGGTACCTTTACTTTATATTTAGTTGATGATCCAAAGTACTATATTTGCTCGAATTATTTTGCGGGAAGTCCCGGATTGGATTTACTTTCGCTTTGATTTTCTAAAGCTCAGGACGAGCAAAGGCGACTTGGTAAGTGGTTTTCTTTAAAGTGCTTCTTGGTTCTAAATCTTTAAATTCCCTGCTCTAAAGGTTTTAATTTACACACGCTCTAAATGGTAAAGTGCGGTTATATTAATTATTCAGATTACGAATGCCTTAATCGAGCCCCAGTTCAACCAAACTGCAACCGATATCTCCGATTGGTACGGCTCTATTTCGTTCTTGCGATAGTCTCACGAATAAGAGTAATTTACGGGAAAATCAATACGAAACAGTAGTTTTGTTTCATTTTCTTGACGTGGCTTAGCGCCGTAATAAAGGGTTAAACCAAGAACGGAAACGAAGGGAAGTGAAGTTTCGTGACATGAGCATGTCCAAAGGCAAAGTAAACAGCTCAGTTTATCTCCAGGCCAAGAGACAGAATATATCTATGGAGGTCTGACGAGGAATTCAGTTGTGTTGAAAACCTCAAAAGTACCGTAATATTATCTCAGAATGAAACCCTCGGTGTATTTGGACGGTAGAACCGTGTCTCGAGGTTAAGATTGGAGTGATGTCGAGCTAATATCGTTGAGGAAAGGGATAAACAAAATGTAAAATCGGTAAATTAATAACCAAATTTTGAATTTAGTATTATCATTTCATTTAGCCCTTGATTTCTTTGTTAATTTTTTCGTGTCATAGAACCTTCCGAACATATTGACAAAGCCGATTTGGGTTTATTTTTGCTGCTCAGCGATTAGATTTGGGTAAGTGCCAAGTGACATTTCCGTGTCGTACTAAAGTTGTGACGATAGGTTTTCGCCCCCAAACTAGAAAAACTGAACCTGAACCTTTGTGGACGGCACAACAGTAACGGGGTGGGGGGACTAGCTTTGTAGAGCGACTCGGCAGCCCAAGAACGGAAACTCGTCACGATTTCCTGGTACACGGAGATCTACTTTGAGCGAGCGTACACGGACGTCAATGATGAGACAGCGTTTGGTTCCACAATAAACTATGATTTAGGTCAGGCCAACAAGCGACATGACCTCTAGCGTACTCAAGTTTGTAATCATCGAGACTGTAGAGGGTAGACGCTTATCAACTAACTGTTCTGAAGCGCTATTGTTATCCAAATCGACCATATTTGAATAGCATAGCGAAAGAAGCGGTGAAGATCTCTTTGAAGTTAAATGAAATTAACATCTGTTTCTACGACGAAAAGAAATTCAAATTAAAAGGACGAATGCAATAAACTCGATGCTATTAAAAATAGGAACTTAGGTGAGAATTCACAGCTCTAGTATAGAAAATATACCTATCTTAATTGCAGTAGCGCAGCTCAGAAAATAAGGGTGTAAAAGTAATTTAAAGTTTCTGCTTATCTGTGCAAGGTTGGTGTGGAAACTATTGAATGAAAAGAATTAAAAATTATGAGTTTAAACTCAGCTACCAACTACCATGGGAACTAATTTTGCCAGAAAGACCATTAACACTTATATTTACCTGGAATTTCATTAGAATTTAACAAGAAAAGTACCGAGATGTAGCTGCACAATTTAACTCGACCGTTCAAAATTTACTTGTGGCTCTTTATCTTTTTAACACATCGCAATAAAAGAAACTCGCATGAACTATGAACGCTAAAATTCCGAAAACAACGAATAAATATGCTTAAACATCCACAGGGAAAATCACTAAATTTTCCGGTGACAAAATTGACATATTTTGGCCAAGGCGTATCTCGGTTAATTGGTATTCGAGTTTTGTCTGTCTATCATGGTGGATATTGGATATATCTATCATTGGTGCATATTGGATATGCAGCGTTTGAGATTAACATGCCGCATTTCAGTCAGGGTTGTCTGTAGTTTTTAGTCTTTAAAAATTTTCCAATTAATGTATCCATCCTCATCTAGATTCCCAAGAAACATGGATGGGACAGATGATATGATCTCTGAATCCATGATGTTACCTCAGATTGAACCAAACCGGAAACGAAAGTGCCCGTGCTCCAAGTCCACCTTTGGCTGGATGACTTCCATAATTATGTATTTACTCCTTTTACTGGCTGAAGTAGTGGTTACTTTCGCTTTCATTTATTATTTTGGAAAAAAAATATCGCCCGTTTTCACATCGGCAAGCTTAACAGCCGCAAATGTATCATCAAGCACCAAAAATCCCTCTCACATATTTGAAATACAGCTTGTGCTCTACTTAGGTGGAACAAAGACTTACTCCACATTGATAATGGCCCTAAATTGTTTAGACACAGTGAACTGTTGGATCTTTCTCGGAGCAGTTTTCAAATCTCCGCATTTCACCGGCTTGTGCCCTCTGATAAAAAATCTTATTCGTTTGCCAAGATTCTGGACCTTAATATTTATATTTGTGCTCTATGTTACAGGAAATGTTATTGAGAGCGCAAGTTCCTCACTTGTCGCATCCGTTTACAAATTTAGAGCTATGATAGCGGTTGACTTTACGTTCTCCCTGAATGCATTCTTTGTGACAATGACTCTTGGAGCTCTGAACGTAACGAAAGTCCGCCATATGGCACCTAGGCAAGTGCACTTAATATTTAAGGGGGCCCTGATTGTCTTCTGCTTTCGATTGCTTGTATATTTGATTATTACAATAATATACCTAACTGTAATCTTATATTTGATCGCTGGAGTGAAGGATAGCTATTGGCGGAAGGGAGGCACGTTTATAAACTGTATTAGTAGTTTTCTTTTTTTGCCGTTTTACAAAAAAGGAACTGAACTTGCGTGGACAAAAATTCTTCGTGATGACAAGAACATTATAGGGAAAATTAGAGGCCCTGAGAGACAAGACATTGTTTTAGACAGTGGCATCTAGGCTGAAAATCATCAATAGCTTTCTCTTCAGCAGTCCGAAGAAGCAATGGGTTCTGTAGCTCTACCTTTTAGCAATAATACTGTAATAGCATTTGATTACTGGGGAAACCAATATGAAAGTGACATGTTGCTACATATCATTGCCGTTAGCTTCAGTCTGTAAGTTAGAGTTCTTACCGTAAAATACCAACAACTTGCCCAGCCGATAAACAATACGTCGCTTATTTTCCACTTGACTGCAGAGGATAACGATTTAAACTTTAAGACATCATGAATCGAGAGCAACCGATGACGGTCCTCTTTTCAAATGTAGCTGGCCATAAATCATCTTATTCTGGAAATCAAAGACAACGAACCTGCAGTCTTTCAGCACAAGGGGCAACATCGAAATACCTCTTTACGGTGCACTGCAGATCAGATAAAATTAGACCGAGGCCACTGAAGATCAAATTAATTATCAGAAACTTTTCCAACCGTTGAATACGAGCGCTCGCAGTACTGGAAGCAGTAATTTGAGCACGAGTGGTAGTTATAATAGAAGCAGTAGTAATAAAAGTAAGGCCATTTATTCCACTTGTATGTATCTTTCGGTATTTAGTGTGATATAATTACTTTTAAAAATAGTAGAAAACCAAGCTGATGGAGTGACAGTTCTTGTTATAAGTGCTCAGTCTCCCAATCATTTTAAATTCTGAGATCTAAATAGGAGTGATGAATCAATGTTTGTGAATAAACAAAAATCATGTTTGTGAAGTGTGGTTAGAGAAATGATTATGAGAGTGTTCATCGTAGTAATCACGTCAAGGGCTTATTACGAAGTAACATGATGACCAGCTCCCAGTTGGCTTAACTTGCAACTTGTTAGCTCAGTTAATAGAGCACTACACCGGTATCGCAGGGGTCATGACTTTAAATCCCGTACAAGCCTGAATTTTTTTCAGACCTTATTTTTACCACTGCTTAAATGTAGTGTTCATTACTGCAAAGATCGCTCTCATATTCAATTCTCTCACAGCAGTTCAAATAAATGATTTTTTTCAGAAATCCACAAATATTGAATTTGAGATCTGTTCATGTTGTAAGACGACAGTTAAGCCTTGTTATCGAGATGTAGTCAGTCGTAAAAGCCGAAATGTTGATGGCCAAGCTAAAACATTTCGCATTTTAAGTCGCAATGTCTCCTTGACACCGGTATCGCAGAGGTCATGGGTTCAAATCCCGTACGGGCGTGAATTTTTTTCAGGCCTTATTTCCACTACTATATAAGCAGGGTTTATTACTGCGAGGATTGCTTTCTTACGTACATTTCAGAGAAAGCCGCTGTACACATGCACGTTTTCCATATATTCAAATTCATTAGTTCTGACTATCTTTTTCATACGACTGCTTGTAAATTTGATAATTACATATTAATTTCATCTGGCTGTAATTTTCTACTCATAAGCTAAAGCAAAGAAATATTTGCTAAAATATAGTGCTGTTCTAATGTAAGCATGCTTTTATACCTACAACCCCGGACAAAACTGTTGAGACATTTCAATGCAATTTTTAATTTCCCGCCATGCAACAATCGTTTCCAAAAGGAACAAACTTGCCCCCCTCCCCACCCCTGGTACAATGTTGTTGGGGCTTAACAGCTCAAGCATGCCTTTCTTGTGTTACCGAGAACAACGGTGCAGTAAGGGAGGGGGGAAACAATCTTTGAATTTGCGACGGTAAGCATTTTTGTCAGGGTGAGTGCAAAAAATAGGTATTTTTGTAATGTGTCTCAACAGGTTTTGTCCGAGGTTGTACCAATCTACAAGAAAGCAACTGAACTTATTATAACAAAGATTATCCTTAAACATAACTGTATCATTGGCAAGTTTAAGAGTAACAGGAGACAGAATATTGATCCAAAAAGTGTCATAAACATTGGTTATTTTAGTATAATGGTTTCTTAATTGCGGATATTTTTTAATTAAGCAACCCAGAACACAACTTGATCGTCGATTGTCGTCGCTCGTTAAGAGCGAATAGAAGAGCGTGAAAAAAATAGAGGATGGGATAGGAGATTAGAAGGCAATATCTCTTCGAAATTGATAAAACAAATTATTACTTCCATGTGCTAATACCTGCTGTGCAAACTTGTTACAAGATTGGCTTTCCTTATTTATAAAGATTGAGAAATGAGTACCTTGACAGGCGAAAAAAAGGGAAAACGCCTCCGTTCAGACAGTACCTGACGGATCGAGGTCTCCCAATATCTTTTATTCGGATTTTGAAGATTATTTTTCATTTGACTCGTATGTTTTTGTAAGAATCTTTTGGTGAATTGTTCGCTGCCAAAGCGGTAAAGCAATGACAACTAGGTTAAAAAGTAACCATGGTCTTTTCAAGTTAAGCAGTTAAAGAAACAAAAAGTAAAAATGCTGTGGAAAAATTGCAGAGTGGAAAGGTTTTCCGCGAAGCTCAGAAAAAGGGATTGAAACATTCAAATAGTAATCAATGGCAGCAGAATTACAAAGCATGTTCTTTGAAAAAGAGTGCAAAGCT
Source organism: Stylophora pistillata (assembly GCF_964205215.1). Taxonomy (NCBI): domain Eukaryota; kingdom Metazoa; phylum Cnidaria; class Anthozoa; order Scleractinia; family Pocilloporidae; genus Stylophora; species Stylophora pistillata. The sequence continues at coordinate 38,316,946 of NC_142522.1, forward strand.
TACTCCTTCCTCCTTTTTTTTTAAACCGAAGATACACACTGATGTATTCAAAATAAAGGTTATATCTTATTCTCTTGTCATTTCCCATGCAAGGGACGGATCCAGGATTTGAATAGGTCACAAGAAATGTCTTCTCCACGCTCTATCGCACTTGTAAATGATTGGTGCATCTCACTTTCTAAAGTGTTCAATTATTTAGAAGTGCTCTATGGTACATTGCGTAGATTAAACGAGAGTCGTCATTTGGGGTCAAGTGGACTTTCTCACAAGCAGAAGATCAACAAACTAGTAGCTACATACATAGCGTGAATGATTTCGTTCTATCTTCTTCAAAAACTTAATTTTTAATATGTTGCTTATAGTTATGAGGTGGTTTAAGTTTTATAGAAGGTAGTTATTTTTGAAAAGAGCAATAGAAATTGTTTAACAGGTTGAAGGTTCTTGTCTAAAAAGACTCATTTCTACCCCACATCCATGATCAATCTCGGATACTAACGATATTTTTAGTTCTGGTTATTGCGAAAAGAAGTTTGAAAAGCTCAGCAGTGGCTTACATGTGTATTTATAAGAAAAGAAAGAGACTGACTTAGCGTGTCCTTTAACTGTTTTTTAATCAATTATTAAGTACGAATTTTCAGAAGTATATGCTGTAGTTCAATTTTATACTTGGTTCAAATTTTATTTTCCTTTGTTTTCGGTCATGTTAATGTATAATAATGAGTTTGAAACAAACGAAAATAAAATTTGAACCAAGGATAAAATTGGACTACAACATATATCCTTGCATTTCGTGTCCTTGTCTTTATCATAGTTGTTAATTATTTCCGCTTAACGGTCGTAAAACCAAGTTTGACGTGAAATTCGACGGCCAATCAGAAAAAAAACCCAGATAATTCCACAGCAAACAACTGAGAACTCAAATGAAAACCAATAATGATCTTATTGTCCATTGGGAGAACTAGATGCTCAAAAAGACAAATGAAGATAACATTGGAATCTATATATGTGGCTATCCACAACTAGCTCCTAACCATATGAAATATTACTGTAACATATAAAAATTGATAATGATTACAATTGTTATCCAAGATAACGAGATAAGGGACGAGACAGCTGTGATTAATAATTGTGAATCTTCCTGTCCCTTGACCTATGAGGAAACAGAAATGAGTGACAGCTTGTAACCAGCTGGAGTCAGTTTACTTTGACTATTCTAAACCTTGGCGGCTGCCTTTAAGAAACTACCACAAACTAATACATCGATGAAAACGTTGTTAAATGCAGAAGTCATTGAGTTCTTAGCTATTTCGACTTTTGCTTCTCTACGGCGAAGCCAGTAAACAATGAGAAATGATCGATCGCCATTTTGTCGAATTAAGCTGGTATCAAACGAGATCTTAGATGAAATGGCACAGTGTCAGTCACAAAAAAATTAATCTCAGTGTCAGCTTTTCCCCGCCTTCCTATCGTTTTCTTTCAATAGATCTGTCAAATTTGAGAGTTGAAAAATTCGCGTGCGTACTTTCGGAGGCCGCCACGAGCTAGAAAGTACTTGATTTCAAAAAGGACACTGCCCCTCTCTTGTTCTTTCTCATTCAGTCAACGTTTGAACCAAATTTCAGGGAATTCTATCACTGAGTTCTGCAAAACCTAGGGTCATCCTCGGTGTTAAAACCTGACGAGGTTTTCTTTGTTTCATGAGGTATTGTTTTGCTGTACCCTATTGTTTATAATGTTTTGTTGTCTTTGTTTTACGTCACTCGTGAGCCTCACAGATTTTTACACCGAGGATGAGTCAAAACCTATTAACTCATTAGAAGAGGAGACATTTAGGGATTTAAAACCATCTCCTTCCTTGTCAGAAGATAATGACAAGACCAGGCTCACGCTGTGAGCCGCCAGTCAATAATATCGTAGAACCCCTAATGTTCACACCGAGCGGGAAAGTAGTAGCTTCAAGGTCACTTTTTCCTTAGTAAAGGTCTAAGCAACACTTCACAAATGCGGATAGTTTGTCGCGACAAATTTTTTGGCCGAAGCGGACAAACTCTCAAACCCACCATCGACAAATACTTTTTGTTTTGTTTTTTTTTTTGGTGAGAAACTAATGAGCAGCAATGCACAAACTAAAATAATCACTTTTTCATTTCGATTGACAATAGCAGACTTCAACGCGAAGTTTTAAATGTTGGTTGAATAAGTTTGCATATTTACCAACTAAGATGTCTATTTTCGACCTATCCGCATGGTTTGAAGAAAGCAGAAATTATTGGCAAGGCGTGCTGTGGTGTTATGCATGATTGATGTCACTCAGACTTTACACGTACGGTTATGGGCAAACCACAAACCTATGTTTGACTCTAGACCCTCGGCACAATATTTTCCTTTGTAATCAGAGCATTTACAAAATTTTCGCTTAAGTCCATGGTCCTGGCGTTACTTGGTTTTAGTTTGGGACTTCTCCTTTTTTAATCACTTTTTTTATGACTAGAGATTGACTCATCTGCATTCCAAAACTGCTGCACTTAAAGGTTGACAAAGGCGGGTGTTTTACGAAAGGTAAGAGGATCTTACGGCGGATCCTAGCGAAGCTGATTACCAAACAGTTGGTGAGATTTTTTTACGAAAAACCTTTTCTCAATAACTCGCTTGCGTCTCAGGATTTCAAATTTATTTTTCGAGAAATCTGAGTTGAAGTAATTGACTTGAATTTGATCGAAAAAGTAGAAAATTTTCGGCCAAAGTTGACCTGCGAAGGTTTGGAGAAGCCTTTGGCTTGAAGTTAAGACAGTAGTCTGCATATGTGTAGGCCCTGCTCGATTTATCTATTTTTTTTTCTTTATCTTCTATTGTCAAAGCTTTTAATTTTAAAGGCTGATAGTTTCGAAAGAAACTGTTTGGGGCTGCGTCGGTGGGAGTAACGAAATAATTTGGATATATCCAAACTTTTAATTTTAATTTCTTGTTTGTGGTCTGATGAAAAGATAAAAACGTAGAGAACTCTACCAACTGTTCGAATGAGGCTTTAAACTGCTTAAAAAGGTAAAAGTAAAATTTAAAATCCAAGCTTTCGCCGATATCAACGGCATCATCAGGAATAAGGATATATTCCGGGCGCACTACATATATGCAAAGAGAGTGTGTGCTGAAATGTCCAAAGGATGTGACTATGTAAGAAAGCTTTAGAAATAAACTATGAATGGAGCATAAGGCTCGAATAATGGACCGCTTCTAAACAAAGGACCTCTAAGAGCGTTAAAGAATGGTGTAGAAAATGAGATACTAAAATAGAAGGTCTTGTACTTTCTGATGTAGAACGCTTCATATATCATATAGAAGGGTTATGTATCTTAAAGACGGAAACTGTAAGAGGATTGTTCAACGATTAACTTGACTCTGCCGCTTCCACTGCACATTTTTTTTCTTTTCTTTTCTCTGACGAAACTTATTTTCCTCGATGTATTATTATTATTTACACCATACAGCGAATGCGAATATACGTCCAATCTAAATTTCCATTGTTCTGGACTCACTAGCCTCCCACAGGTGTCATGATCGTTTTGTGTTTCCACGTGAAGACGAGTTTAGTGAGTCCACAACAATGGCAATTCAATTTGGACGCCATATTTGCATTCGGTGTATGTTAAGCCCACTGTTCATTTTCTCTAGGACAAATTAAAGTTTTCTTTTTCTCGACAAGAAATTCAGATTTCTTGAGATTTGGATAGGCCGTCTTTATTTCCCGCTTTGAAGATAAAAGTGCACGAAAACTCAATGTGGCCCAAATACTTCTTAATCCAATAAAACTGACCTCTCTGGATATCCCACTGGTCACTTCTTGAAATTCCTCCATAACAGTATCCTCATTACAGTCATTGGCTTGTTGTGCGCGTAACCCTATACTTATGTCAAAGTTTTCATGTCACGTTTCTCAAGAATTGAAGCCAACTCCTCTTAATACAGATGTACTATTGCTTCTACCAGTGAAGCTTTTAGTGTCCTTCTCTCATCGTGCCTAAAGGCTAAGACTCAAGCAAGCTGCTGAAAAAAGTGCGAAAAAGCAGTTACAGAAGCTCATATCCAAAGAATTTAGGAATACAGAATTTAAGAATATATAGAGAAATATCACGCGAAACGGATTCTCTGTAGCTAAATGGTAGAGCACTGGAATGCGGAATCCAAAGGTCTGGGGTTCGAATCCTCCCGAGGACTTGCCACCTCGTGACAAGAAGGAAAAAAGATTTTCCACAATTTCTTTACCAAGCTAAAAATTCTCCCTTGCCCTATCTAGAACTTTTCAGGTCAGTTTAGCAGGGCAAAATTTCTCTTCTGTTCAATTTATCCACAAGAAACTGTGTGCAAACCTTGATCAGAAAATAATAAGTGATTTAGCACTAGGAGATGACAGAAGAAACTTATTTGTAATAAGCAATCAAGTGGCGTATTATGTAGTTTTTGTTCTTAGTTCAAACTTTCAAAGTTTTAATTATAATCCTTTCATTAAGCATGCATCATTTCCCAAACTAATAAAAAATGTCATTTCAGTTATTATGGAAAAGCCTTTTCCATCCAAAGTTCACAACGCTTGTAAGGGATTCATGTGCTACATGTCCCGCATCTTGGATAGTCTTCATTACTGTAATAAGAAAAAGAAATAAATTAAGGAAATAGAGGTGTGTCATATCTGTTTAGTAGAAGCTAGGTTCGCATGAAATTACGGAAAGCTGACGCGTGTAGAGCTAATGATGCTTAAGAAATCAAACGGAGTTCTTAGAAGAGAGTAAACACAGATGAACAGCTGGAAAAATATTGCCTTGTGAGAACTGAGAAATTACCTGCGAATAGCACTCCTCGCGCTCTACTTCGTCAGCAAATTTTATACATGACCTCCCAAGTCTTAACCGCCTTTCTCTTTGGAGACAAGAAGAATTTCGCTCGGACAAGAAAAACGATTTAGAGTTTGTATTGATTTCTGATAAAGCCTCACAAAGACGATTTGCCATTCGTAAGTTATTGTTTATCGTCCATCGTCAATAACTTTGATGAATGTGAAATAACGAATGACCTGATCACTTAGCCATGTTGCTTCTGGCTTTCCTCGATCAAATACAACTTATCTTTATCAAATTAACCAGATGTGAGAATGCCAAGGAGAAACTTTTACCATAAAAAATAATGTGAAGAAAGGAAAAAAAAATAATGTAGAAGTTTGCCAAATTCCGGGTAAGCTATAGGGCATAAATTCTAAAATATTTATCTACGGTCAAAGCGAGAGGGAAATCGGGGGGAAGTTAACTTGGGAAGGGGGTACCAAGGAAGCCCTCGGTCTATTACAGTCAGCTTTATAGGAGTAACTTGTCAGGAAATAGAAAGAAAAAGAACCGATTCATGTTCTCGTTGAGGTAACATAACGTAACATAACATATTTGTCAAAAGAAAGGATTGGTAGGAGATCTTACAACCACGACACTTCAAAAGAAGTCTCCCGGCTGATAATTGAAAAAATGCCGTAAATTTCAAGTAGCCATCTCTGTATATTCATTCATGGCTCAAGATTTCAGATTTCAAATTTTCCTGCTTATATTTTTATATGCATCATTTCTCAAGGTAATTACAAATTACGTCTTCAATTTTATTATTTCAAGTGGCTACCCGTATTTTCATTCCATAAGTTTTGTGATCCTTAAATTATAGGTGTATGTCGTAGGTCTTAAAGGAAACGTGGCAGTACTCGCCTTTTAAACTAAACAAGCGAACTAACAAGAAAATAGAGGACAGCACTGGTGAAGATTTTCTCCTAATCATCTGGACATCAAGAAAGAGTGGGTGAATTACCAATTAGTTTGAACCTCGTGTTGCCTCCTATCTCATTTCTGCCAAGCATTAATTATTGGGCCTCTTTTGCATGGTCAAAGATAAGATCAATAGACCAGTAAGAGCGAATGTTTGAATTGACCGATTGAAAATCGAAAAATTTGGTACATGATCGAAAAATCGAAAACCTTCATATTTTTCCCAGCGATACCTTATAGTGAACTTAGAAACGTGGTAAGGTTATTTTTTCCCAGACTTGCTTCTTTGTCCTAAAAAATGCACGAAAACTGAAACAAGCGATGGTAGCCGCAGAATGGCAGAAATCAGTGCCTTGAGTAGAAGCAAATGAACTTTGCTCGTGAAAACCACAAAAAAGCAAGCTCGTATGGATTTGACCAATTTATTTATGAGGGATTGATGTATGGCTTAAGTATAAAACGGGACCATTTCATTTAATTTTGACATCACGGAACGCTTTTAAAAATTGCAAAATTTTCAAAATCCAAAATATTCCATATCGCAGCAAATCTTCAATTATCGTTTTCCACATGCGGTGTAACTCAGAATCGGTTCAGGTTAAGCTCATGATAAGTGGAAATGGTGTTGTTTTCGAGGATATGAGAATTAGTTTAGGGCTCTTCATTTCCGTACGGAAAAATCAGCCAAAACTTTGTGAAAATGGCAACACCGTCATTTACATCACCACGTAATCTAATTATATTTAGGCAGCCGGTGGTTATATCCGCAATTCTAAGCACACTTTAGAAGTTAGCACCGTGTTCGATCAGGATATCAATACAGTGAGCTAGCCTTGCGTAGCTAACAACAGCCGATTGGTTTTTACCTCTGCTCTCGTTTCAAGTTCCCATCTATTTTCCATGGCGAAATTGTTTACAATAACAGATTCCGTCAGCTTGCAGAGGGCGTCTGTTTTTCTTTGCGTATTCAAACAGCTATAAGTCTTGAGAAAGTTCTAGGGTAAACTTCAGCTTAATTGTGTACTTGAAAGAGGACAATTCAATCATTCATAACGGCAGGTCAAATGTTTTTGCCCAAGACGTCGAAGACGGGAAGCAATTCGTGTGTAGATGTGACACGCTCAAGCATTTGTCACGCAGGGCTGAAATTATTTTAATCTTGTTCCCATCTTGTAATTTTACGGCCACGAATATCCATGAACAGCATTTTTAACAAATTTTTTATATGATAACTTTTCTTATTAGTTAGTCATTGCTGTGAAACTTGTCAACTTCGCAGCGGGGAATACCAAGAAGAGCCAATAGGCTGAACACGAAACAACAAATAGCTAATAGCAAAAATATTAGGGAAAGGATCAAAGTCCGAGCAAAGGCGAAACAGTGGCAAAGTACAAAATGATTGAAATAGAAGAAGAATAACAACTACGGAGCTGGAAACAGAATGAAATAGATAGGGTGAACTAGATCTCTGGATGAGTAAATTTCAAGTAGCCACCTGCGTATATTTGTTCATGGCTAAAGCTTTCAAAGTTAAACTTTTCTTGTTTCATATGCATCATTTCTCAAAGTAATCACAAATTATGTCTTCAATTTTATTATTTCAAGTGGCTATTCGTATTTTCATGTCGTAAGTTTTATGAATCTTAAATCATAGGTGTATGTCGTAAGTCTTAAAAGAAACGTGGCTGCTGCAACATAACTGCTGCGAAACTTGTTGACTTCGCAGCGGGGGAATACCTAGAAGAGCCAATATGCTGAACAGGAAACAATAAATAGCTATAGAAAAAATATTAGGGAAAGGATCAAAAGTCCGAGCAAAGGCGAAATAGAGGCAAAGTACAAAATGATTGAAATAGTGAAGAATACCAATTATTGAGATGGAAATCGAAACAGAATGAAATTGATAGGGTGAAATAGACCCGAGGATAAATGTAAGATAAACGATGTGCCATTTGAAATCACTACAACAAGCAAAGAATCTCAGCTGAGTTAATAACATTATTCCCAAATTGAGAGTTTTAGTTACAAAACTCACGGAAATTGGTAGGGCTGGAAACTGTTCGCAGATTAAAACAACTAACTCGAGAAAAAGGTAATTCTTTTGATACCTCAGTCGATACTATTTCAGCCAATGTCGTGCCTTAAATTCATTTTCGTTGATAAAAGTTATCATTTCGAGGAAGATTTCCAAAATGTTGCAAAGCGCCGAACTAGTCAAATTTCCAAAATGGCGCGGCTCGTTGTTCCGGATTGTCTTAAAATTTGTGGTTTGCTTACAGAGACTTCATGTGTCAGCCTTATTAATTACAGAGGCTGTGCAAAAGAGGACAAATGAGCAGTTTCCACAAAGAATAACTTTCTACTAACCAAGTACGAGGGCCGTACTGAGGATAATTGGCCCAAAATCGGGGCAGTACGGAACGGGCAGCGAACTCCGTACAATAATGACCGATGGCCAATATTTCCCAACACAGTTCAAGCAAGCGATGTTACTAAGTATTTTGGCCATTTTATACGGCTAATGCTAATTTTTTTACTGTTACATTATTTTTAGGATTCACGGCTAAAATTTGTCAATTTTACGCCTAACGGCTAGTTTTTGCCGTTTTCCGGTTAACAGTTAGCCCCACTGAGAACCACTAAGATCTAACACCTGGGCGGGGCATTTGAACATGATTTTGGCCAAGGGAGCTGGAACGAATCTTCAAAAGTTAGAATTCTTGAGAGCAGACGATGTTGAAGCTTTGAATTAATCGACGCATCATTTTTTCTTCCGGCATAATACTTTCAGTATCCCTCCACCTACCGATGTCGTCTGTTTGATAATCACCGACAAAAATCGTGACACAGTCTCTTCTTTCCCTCACGGCTAGTCCAGTGATTTTCCGTTTTGTCTCTTTCATAAGAAATGATTTACAATAATATTTCATATGGTTGGGAGCTGGTTGTGGATAGCCACATGTCTAGGTTCCAATGTTATCTGCATTTGTCTTTTTGATCATCTAGGTCTGCCAATTGCAATGGATAATAAGATCATTATTGGACACATCCTCAGCCTCGTTATCCAGTTGTTGTTGTCTGGTGTCTGGGTCGGGGCTTACAGGAGCTATGGGTAGGTGATTACATGGTGCGTCGCCCTCGATGAAAATACTTTAACATATATAAGTGTTTATTTCATCTTCAGCTGCATGGAAGGTAAATGTGCCATGGAGGATTGCCGAAGCTCAAGCGGATCTGGAAGATCTAATTACTGTTGGATAGCAGCCGACTCAGCAGGAAATTACATGCGATGTGGTCGGAAGGAGGATTGTCGAGAGGCAGCTAGATCTTGGGGTAATTGCAAAGCTTTCTCTTGTTTTGCTAATCGCGCTCCCAGCCCCACGAGAAGCTATGGTAAAACGTGTGAGTCAATCAGATCTCGAAAACTTGCTGAACTGAAGAGAGAGTGCAATAGTCAAGGTTATAGTTTTGAATCTTGGGCGAGAAGGTACAACACGGTTCGGAAATTAAAATCAAAGTTCGAGCCTTGCGTTGGCGACATCATAGAAGAGGAGGCCAAAAAGGTCATCAAGTACTGTCACTGCTATAACAAATGTGGAAACGATCAGACAGAGAAGGAAACCTGCACAGTCCAGGGATTGGATAGGAGGTTGGATCTTGAAATGGATGTGAATGACCCTTTCAAAGCAGTGTAAGTTTTGCAGTTTTCGTCGCTAAATTTATTTAACCTTTTTTATTGATTATTTATCAATTGATTTTCAGGTAAAAATTAAACTGCGCACCCACCCCTCCCCTCAACCCAACAACAGTCGACTGCTAACAAGTTAGGGTTAGTGTTGGGTTAGGGATGGGTTAAATGACCAGTTTTAGAAACTGATATGGATCCAACGGTCGGTCAGTTTATTTAATTATCACCTGTTTGGACCATTTTTATTTATCTTTACGGCATAGAACGAAGTACCTAAATATAAAAATCACCTTTGTAGATTCGGGTTATGCTTTTGACCAAGACAAGGAGTTCTTCATGTGGCTAAGATTTAGCTCCAAATGATTAGTTCAATTAAATAACTCATTACACATCCATCTTTCCATCCTTTCACCTATCAACCCCTTCAGTTACTGATTTAATTATCTTTTTATTTATTTGCATCTAAATTACTAGAATATATAGAAACATTTATACAAATTTTTACAACTTTACTCTAAATTATCTTTTTCGTTGTGATAAAGATGCGCCATCGATTGCGATCCGGAAGAAAAGGTATAAAAAAGAAGATTTGTTTTTGTTGTTTTTGTCTTTTTTTTTTTCTTTTTTGCTGAACTGTTTATTTCCCTTTTGTTCTCAACCGTTCACCTGTCTTTGTGTTGGAGTGCCTAGCTACTCTATGAGTTTGTTCCCAATCATTTCCTGAAAGAGATTCACGCGAGCTAAGACGAGAGAAGGAGGCCTCTCCTATTTCTCTTCATCTTCCGACTTTTTTTGGGGGGGGGGGGGAGGGCGGAGAGGAGTCTTTTATTGAATGATAGTAACTCAATGAAAAATCTACAAGCATTACACCCCCTCTCTGCCAGGTCTTTTCCGGTTTTTATTGCATGAGGTTTCCTAGACGGAGAGCCAGTCCAACGTATCTTGGTGACCACAAATTCTCAATTTCTATAAACAGTTAGTGGCTACTCACTGTGTTTTGAATCCGGATCTCTTGTTCTCGAGTCAAGTTTGTTTACTATTAGGTTGCGCGAAAATAACCCACTACAAGCTTCTAGATATCTATTATGAAATCTGCTTCTGCTTTTTTTAAAGCTGGAGTTCTTGCAGAAAGTGATAAATGAGCACTCAACTCAAACTGCTACCAAGAAGGTGATCATCACCAAAGGAATGTCATCTTCCAAGACTTCATCCACCGGTGGAAGCAGCAGCACAACCGTGTCAGGCGAGATCGGGTTCCAAGTAATGAACGTCTTCTCAGCTAAGTTTGGCGTATCACATACAACAGGTCACAACTGGAATACGGGTTCCACAAGGACAGAATTTCAGCAAGTGACCAGTGAAATATCCATACCCGTTGAGCCAGGTGATGAAGTCTCAGTTTACCAGGTTGTTGGCGAATGTAAAAACAGTGATGGCACTGTGTTCACCATGAAGACTCCCACTTATAGGATAAAGGGAAAAGACGGTTCTACAGAAACCAGAAGGGATCATTCCTCTGAAGAACAGCAACATTTGTTAAACAGCCACAAACATTCATTGAAGACTCTCTGGGGAAAAGACAGGTCTACCGAAACCAGTAGGGGTCATTCCTCCAAAGAACACTAACATTTGGTACACAGTAAAAATATTGATAATTTTCCAGCCATTGTACTTGCAATGGGGCAATAAAACGAAAAGTCGCATTGAAATATACCATTTGCAATGACTTTACATTAAAAAAAAAAGGAGATAGCACACAGTGTATTATTTTAACAGCTTGTCCTCAAGACTTTTTTTTTGGTGAAACTTTTCAACGATCATCATCCGTTTAGGCAGGGATAGTCCACATGTACAAGCCCTCACATAGCGATAGTGTTCCGGCCTGTTCATGAGCGAAACGAAAAGTGCAGTCAAAACTATCAAGTTATTACAACCAACATCAAAATTTTGTTAATTAAATTAACATTTTTCAAACCGTAGCACATAATGTGGTATAGAAAATCCCTATCGTGAGGAAAATGTTTACACAAGTTCATTGTAGCCTACTATTAAGTAGGAAAATAAAATTTCCCGCACGAGTATATTTTGAGAAAAAACAATTTTGGAATACTTTCTCAGCATGACACCCAAAGTTCGCAAGCGTTTTTTACGAACATCAACTGATCTGCTGTGAAAGTCTGGCGTTCTTCAGTTTCCACCCGAGTCGTAGGCTCGATTACAGCCGCTGTTCGGGAACCGGAGCCCGCGCTCCTTCCCGAACCCATCCCTTTCAACCGAACGCGAGATCATTTGTCTCCCAGTCATTCTAAGCAGCAGAAAGGAGAATGAAATCCGACGGAGTGGGATATTTGCCTTGATGTTAACATGTCTATATCGAATTGTTTTCCTTAACTTGCATACAAATGACATTCGTCAACATTTCATTGATTAAAAATGAGCTCAAAAATGACCCATCGGAGATATGTTCTGCAACTTACCATCTTTAATTTACTTTTTTCTTTATAGAGATAAACACAATACTATTAATACTAGTTTCAGTAGCTTTCAAACAAATTGCGACACTCATGATGCTTCATGTCTCCCAGAATCAACTATAGTAACGGCAATCCAACTTTTGTAATGTAACAGCTAATAAATGAAGACTGATCCTTTCTCTAAACTTTACATTACAGCGATGAATGACGTAAACATAAATATAAATTAACTCATTCCGCGAAATACTTAATTCCATGTTTAACAATGTGAAGTCGAATTTAACGCACAACAATGGCCCATTTCTTGATACGGATAAGAAACCGGGAGGTAGTGACATCTTCTAAAACTGATGATGACCGAGCGTCAACCCTTGTTTAGATATCTCATCCGCTGCCTTCGTCTTCTGTGTCCTGTATGTTATAGTATGGACTTGATTCATCGCAATTTGACAGATCACAGTATGTTACATCCCTCGTCATTAAAGCCTCTAGTTTGTCAATGAATCCCGAAAAACTGGGGCGAGTTGTTGGATCCTCCTCCCAGCATGACGTCATTAGTTCGTATCTTTCAGTATGAAAATGAAATACTTTTTTACTTATATGCTTGGGTGAAAGACAATAAAAAAAGCAAAGTTGTTAGCAATGGGAGTAAAAACAAGCACGATGGAAACATCAGAAAGTAAAATTTTACTCACACTTCATCGCAGCACATATCAGGTTTTTCCATGCGATAGCCATTCTTTAGAAGTTTACAGAGCTCTTTATTGGTAAACGTAGGGTATGGGGCACCGCCTTCATTGCAACAGAAGAAAAAAACTTGAATGCAGTGACAAACAAAGAACTTAAACAACATGGAGAACGATAATGAGAAAAAAAAATACATACTCTGTCGAGTATAGCTTTTTTAACCTACCCATGGTAGCCATTTCCCAGAGAAAAATTCCATAAGACCAACTGCGAGAAATTTTAAACATAAATCATTAAATTGGTACTTGCGCCATCTCTGAGCAAGACTGAAAAACAAGTAGTAAACAAAGAAAAGAGACAATTTGCTGAAACAGAAACACCACACTCTGTAACAACTCCAGTCTACTTACACATCACTCTTGATAGTGAAAACACCCTCAAAGATGCTCTCCGGTGCCATCCATTTAACTGGGAGCTTTTTGGTTTTCTTTATGCTGTAGACGTCTTCGTACACTTGGCGCATCAACCCAAAGTCTGACACCTTCACTCGTCCGTCACGACCAACAAGGATATTACGAGCAGCAAGGTCACGATGAACGAAATTATTTTCGGCAAGGTGATTCTGGAAAAAAAGAATAGAAGAAAAAATGCTGAGATAGGTGTAACTGTAAACAATATAAAATAATGTCAAGAATGACCTTCAGGTGAGGGTTGCATTTGTCTGCGTAAGGTTATCTCGAATGTAAGCCCACAGTCACTTCTGATTTCATTTATCCATTTACCATTCCTTTTGCTACTTGCCAAGCAAACGAAAACAGCTGTTGAGTAGAGAAACCATCGACACTGATGTCATCATTTACGCCACTAGGGTTTCTCTCATCAAAATTCACCGTGGACAGCGAAATAACAGCACCGTGGTTATGGAAACCTGAACCGGATGGCATCGACATTAATTCGATATTTTCTTGTTTCATATCCCTGTCAAAATTTTTCTGAGTGATAAATAAAAGGATAAATATTAATGTTCAGTGATAGATTTAGGTTCGTGGTGAGATGGCTTCCTATGTCCTACTTCGAAAGGAGATAAGCCATAAATGCTTGATATCGGGCCTACTTTATATTGAAACATAAAAGCAGTAAAAGGTATTAACTGTTCACTCCTAGTCCATGCAAAGCGGCTGAAATTGCGTCGAGTTACCGAGTTATATCAGCTGCCTTAATGTTCCTTTCCCAACCGTACTTGTGGAGGTAAAGTAGTTTTCCTGAAGGGCCTGTTCATTAAGAAGCCTTGCTTCCCTCTCAAGTAAAATAATTCCTCATTTTGTCCCTTTCTTTTTCTGAGGGGGGGAGGGGGAAGAGGGGGAGGGGGGTAACATTAGAGGAATAATCATTTTCTTCAGTATCTCTGTGTAATATTAAGCATCAATTCCAAATTTCAATTCCACGGACGGAATAATGGATACTGGAAAATTCAATGCCTGACGGGGGAATTCCACGTTAAATTGTACGCAAAAACCGATTTCCTACGAATCACAAAGCGATGAGTGCGGTATTGGTTTTCAAGTACAATTTAACGCGGAATTCACGAGTCAGGTAATGGGTTTTCATTTAATCGCATAATTGAATAAAAAAGAAATAAAGACAACAGCAATAATATTGTTTGTTTTTGTCCTGAGCGCGAAACAAGAGCTACGATACAGAATCACTTAGCCTTGCTTTTAACTCACAATTCCGCGTAAAATATCTCGCTTCGTTAGCTAGTCAGAATGGGAGATTTTACTCCATTGTGCTAATCCATTATAGATACGCTCAATTACCGCGACTCACCTCGCAAAACCCTTCCTAGAAACGAAACTGCCAAAATTTAATAGACAAGTAACTTGTAACAAAATACCTACTTTAGCAGGTTCGCATCTCTTCGACTCATCACTGGAAGTGTATCTATCTTCATAAAACTTTTCCGTCTTCTTTCCTCCGAGGGCTTGATTTTTAATGACCTGAAGTGTAATGAGCATGATTTTTATCAGATACATAAGTACAGACTCGGCGTAGAAGATAGAGTTGTTATTTCTTTTATTCAAAATCTACCAACACGTACTACATAGCCGATAATAAAACCTCTTCTTTTTCCATTGGCACCGAAATAACAAAGGATTAGCCTTGCTCAAGCAAATCTCCTTCCTCTTACCGATCGCCTCTTTTGCCGTAACCATTGTAACAGGTCACCATACGGAACGTACTCTATCACCAGAAACTTGGTTTCCTGCAGAGTGCAACATCCAACCAAAGACACGACATTCTGGTGTGAACCTAACACCTTCATTTGTAATATCTCATGCCGGAAAGCTTCTCTCTGTTCATCGCTTGGGTCACCTATGGATGTAATTTGGATATATCAACAAAGTTTAAATGGTAAATTGGCCACTGTAACGATTACAAAAGCTGACGTTTCGAGCGTTAGCCCATTCGCTCCGACGAAGGGCTAACGCTCGAAACGTCAGCGTCTGTAATCGTTACGGTCGCCAATTTACCATTTCAACTTTGTTGATATATCCAAATTATTTTGTTACCCCCACCGACGCAGCCCCAAACAGTTTCTTCTGAAACTATCAGCCTTAATTCACCTATGGATGGATAGTAGTAATGCCTTCAGCGTTTGTGAGGCCAATTTTAGGCTTTTTGGCTTTCGTAAAACATCCTAAGATTGAATAACTGAATATAAATAGTGAAACACGACGGGAATAGCTGCCGACAGAACTTTGGATTCCTTAGTTCCTCAATTACTACACTGCGTGTGCGAGTCGTGGCATAGACTCTTTAAACTTAACATGTTAAATGGAAACTTTACAAGATCTACTAGTCAACTTTTGGTTCCCTGATACAGCAGTCCTTTTCTTGGCGACTACGAATTACACTTTGCACAGTATTTATCCGCTATTTCTACTTACCCTGCAATACTTTTACCGCAACGACTTGAGATTGTTTTTCTGGCTCTAGTCTCTCTCTTGTTTCAAACACTTCTATTCCAGCTCTTCTGGTAAGAGTCGCTTTGTAAACCACACCAAACGCTCCTCGTCCCAATTCTTCCTCATAATGTACTTGATTGGGAAGAATTTCCCACTTGTCAAGAGAGATTATCTCACGGAAAGGACGAACATGTCTATACACAAAAAAAATTTGGATTTAGTGATAAGATGTTAAACTTAAACGGCTCGTAACCTGACCTGATAAGCTGATAACTTTCTCATCTTTTAGACAAGACGTTTGTAGTATCCTCCGCACGCGGTGCAAACCTACACTATATCAAGTGTTATTTCAGTAAACTAGTTCTATCCAACATGGCGGGTATCTATTGATGGTCATACAGCGTTCTCTTTTTTCTGGTTTGGAATACTCTAGTGATTTTACCATTGGTAAACGGGGACGAATATTTAATAATTCCGTTACAATTCAATCATTATGCCTCTCAGTTAGAACGTACACTGTAATTCGTCAATTTGGCGGGTCTTATTTCACTCCACAGTCCTCTGATTTCCACGAATATTTTATTTGAATCGAAAATTCCCCTACTATTTCAATCCAGGGATATTTAACAACTATTCACCGAAGTGGAGGTGGTTGGTGGTGGATATTTACCGAGCCGCTTCGCGGCTCGGTAAATATCCACCGCTAACCACCGACACTGAGGTGAATAGTTGTTCTAGTATATACTAAAACAGTGAGATAATATACACTACCGTCGTTAATTTGAGTGATTTCTTCGCTTGTCACGAATGCAAACCGGGACGCCATTTTTTCCAGAGTTGCTCGGAGGTAATAGCAAAGGATATTCGGAAATTGACTAGCCAATCAGAGCGCGCGCCTTCAACGCTATCCACTGTTTTAGTATATACTAAAATAAAATTTCTCGTGTATCTGGTTTTTTTTTTCGGTCTGTACTTTAAATTTCAGAACCTCGTTTTTCCACTCGGATTTTCTTGCCCTAACGCAAATTGCGCGAGCCATTTTAAAATCCGAGTGGAAAAAACTCGATCCGTAACTTACGGTATACAATAGCAGAATAAGATAGACAAGGCTAAAGAGTGGCAGAATGTTTGTTTTAGCTTGCATATAAAAAGCAATCGTCATTCGTATAAAGATATTGATGATAATCTCACTCGACCAAGCGATCGTTCTTTCGGCTATTTGTTTTTATATACATCTTACAACATGAAGAGGAAGCTTACAGAAATATGCATATAGCTTGATTGAATTGGGCTTGTTAACTATATTTTAACCTTACCTTTCTATCCTATTTTGTCTTTTCATTTTGAAGTACCGAAAGCCCAGAATACAGCACAGCAAGAGTATCGCAACAAATATAGCACCAGCCAAGCTGTAAATAAGGGTTAAAGAGCTGGTTTCGTTTCCCTGCGTTTTGGCGACAATGGTAGGAATTCTGGTCGTGTTGACTGGTAATGGAACTGTCGTTGAATTCAAATTCAAATCTAAATAACGAATAAAAATTTTATCACAAAATCATAGTTGGTAGATATTTCAAATAAAATTCTCCACCCGAGGCCTGATTTTTCTTCAATAATTTAAAATACAGAAACAAATCATATTTGTCACTTGAAGTACCAACAGTAATCTCAATTATTTGAAACCTTGTCTTTGAGGCAGAGTATACAGGGTTTTTGGTATACCTGGTTTCATTTATCAGCCATATACGTTAAATATCGAGGGATCGACGATGTTTTTTAAAAAAGACGGATTAAGCCAGATTAAAAGAACAACACAACAAACCAAGTTTATTAAACCATGGCGGCTCTCCCAGTCAGGCTGCCTTTCAATGCGCATGCGTCCAAGACAACCCGGCTGGCCAAATACATCACAATATCTATATCGAAAGTATAAACGACTTGCTCTCTTTTCTTCAAGATATTCAATTTGCATTTATTCCCTGTGTGTTGGAGGGAGCGCAATGTCTATGCACAATGTCAACTTCAAGGCAAGATGCCACAAAGACACTTTTGAGAGAAAATGAGCATTGACGACTCGACCTAATGTAAAAGAAGGATATTGAGTCCGAACCAGTTTTATTTTGTGTATTTTTCGCGAACGAAAGTCCTTCCCTTCTTTTTTGCACAACTCAGTCATAAGACCTTTGAAAATTTAGCACAGATTAACGTTTGGTTATCATTGAATGCATGCTGAAATTTCAAAACGCACTGGGAGAAAATCGATTTTTGGGTGGGCTTACTTACACTTTCTATTTTTCTCGCAGATGTAAGGCGCACTCTCGTCACACTTCATATCATTCCATCGACCAGGAGGGTATAGTTCACTGTACATGTGAAAGAGAATGCCAGAGACTGCTACGCAGTCTTCCCCGCTACCAGATTTATCAGGTTCACCGTTTTTCCAGTTAGAGAACTTGGCAGGTGTATTATCATGCTCCCATGTAAAGTCATTTTCATTATCAAGATCATGAAGTCCAATCCAAAGTGCCTGTGGACAGAAAAAGAATATACCATCACAGCAACAAATAAAAAATGTTTATGTCTCATCATTACTTTTTTTTATTTTTTTTAATTGATATACAGACCTGCATTTGTCGACTGACGTTAATTGTATCTGTTATGAAACTTTGTTCATCTGCATCATCTACTTTTACCAAGTGTCCTCCAAGAGTTTTACATCGCCTCACTGCTTCATACCAAGAAACAATCTCAGAGCTAAATTTGTAGCAAGATGATCTATATTGATAATACCAACCGGTTGGACAGCTACTTGGTTGAACTAAAAGAAAACGAAACTCACAAATTAATGGCTTCTACCAACTATTTACATCACGAGGCTGATGTCGCGAGTCGAACTGGCTCAGTCTCACGAGATCTTGGGATCAAAAGTAACATTTGACGTTCTGCAGATTACATCACAGGGCACTTAGACTATTTATGATAATTTTCATCTGTTTAATCGTAAGTATGTTTGAAGGACTTTATGTTGTTCTCCTTAATGTCGCTAATTTACACGAGAGTAAACTCAATAGAAAACTGCCTAGTTTAAATGTTTTTAAAACTTCATTTCATGAGAAAGATTTTTCTGATACACCATTGTAACTTTTATTACCAACAATGTAAGTTTTTGAATTTTTAACGTTATGGCTAATAGTTCCTTATTATTCATGATGTAATTTTTGTGTTTTTAATGTTATAGTCAATAGTTCCTAAGAGTATTTTAAGTTTAGTTCAAACACGATTCCTAGAAAGATCATGTAAAATGACACGATTTCGTGTATAAATAAAGATTAATGATGATCGTCATCATCATTCCCCGATTATTTTTTTTAGGGGGGAGGGTGGGGGTGGGATTAATTTTAGGTTTTTGTGGTAGGTCGCTCAAAAGTTCAACACAGCGTTCATAGAAGGCCACGAACAGTTGAATCTCTTAGGTGACACAACACGAGTAAGTGATTTCACTTAGCTCTGCATGAAAGAGATCATTCACAAATTCATGTGGTACCTATCTTAGCCCTTCCCAGGCTTTCTGTTAACGGAACGAGCGGAAAGCGGTAAAGGTCGGGGATGAAAAAGTGGACCTCCTTTGTTTTTTTGCTTTGTTTTGTTTGTTTTATTCTGGTCTCCAGTTACTGATCAAGCTCGGTTAAGCAGAGAGGTGAATAATGTAGACAGCCTCTATCTCCGTATGCGCCGTGTGTCATGAATCACCATTCTTCATATTTCACTTTTCAACTGACCGCCTCCTGCAGAGTTAACCATCTCGTCTACTGAATGTGTGTATCGGCCACCCTAACGAAATTCTAAAGCTAAATTTTCGGGCATTAGCTCTTCGTCACGGGGAATCTGACGAGGGCTAACTCTCGAAACGGCAGTTTTAAAATCTTGTCACGATGGTCAATTCACATCATCAGCTCAGTCAGTAAATAAAACCAAATAATTTTATGATTCCCCCCTCCCCCCCCCCCCACTGAAGCAGCCCCACAGTTTCCCCCTGTATTCAGTTCTGCTGCTACTATCTTGTCTTACCAGGTGGATCAGCAGCCTCAAAATGTAGTAAGAATCCTCTGTCATTGCTGTCAAAACTACCCAGAGATTGGAACTTTAAGATCACTTTATTTCCAGTCACAAAAATGGTTTCTCCAAATGCTGAACCACAATAACTTCCAAGATATTGGTCTTGTTCGTTATGAACCATCAGAAAGTCGTCTCTTGAAAAAAAAATTAAGCAACAGTAACTCCAGAAATGACGTGAATATATTCACAAAATAATGGTAACAATGCGAGACAAAGTTAGAATAGAGGCATGTTGGAAATGATTCGAGGCAAGCAGCGATAAATGATGTGAAACAAAAACATCATCGATAGCACCTTTTTTAACAAAAATTCGTTGTAAAGCATAAAACCGCCGGTTTCTCCTACAAAATTAAGATTTCAAACGATTGAAAGCAAAACAGTACGTTGCACTGTTATCACAGGACGGTCATAGATTTGAATGTACACCCCCCGGAAAAAACTATACAGTTTTATTAGTCAGTTCTGGTTATAACCATCGAAAAGACAATATTCTCTTTTCAGATTTAAAAAGGTGAGGGAGGGGAGGAGTCGGATATTAATTTTTCCACCCCAATCTCTCCCCCTCGTACTCATATGTGTTGATAATCGATCATTACTTACAAGCACTGAAACTTATCAGTAACGGGATCAGGCAACTTAAAGTATTGAAAGTTGATTTTCATTCTCCTGCCAGGTGGAATAGGTACTGAATAACTGCACTTCATATTGTGTGGATAGCGTTTAGGATAATTTGGACTTTTCAAAGTGTTATTCACCACCGAACCGCAATCGGCTGAAAAAAAAAAAACAGCAACATCAACAACAACTCATTTAGAGTGATTAATTATCAATGATTCGTCAAAGGACAGTAATTAAGAACATTTTGCTTCTTCATAACTGAGGAAACTAAGGTTACCATACAGCAGAAGATCGCAGGGCCGTGAATATATGACTATCAAGCGAGCTGGTAAGGGGTAGATCTGACCTACTACTTTCCTTATTTCATTGGGATCATCAACGGATTCCCATTTGGAAGGCAATTTAAGGGGATTTCTGACAAATAATATATAGACAATTAAATCATAATCACAGCTCCTACAGCTAAAGAAATGAGTAAAACTTAGGTGAAGACAGGAATATCAGCAAACTAAGACAGTGGTCTTAGTCTAACATGTACAAGTTAGAATTTGGCACTAACATGGCCGTAATTCTGTTGTTGTGGTAATCAACTTGGTCGTGACGTCAAGTAAAAACGATGATAAAAACAGCCAGCAATTGAACTTACCATTTTTCTCGCAAATGAAGTAAGTCCTGACACTACACCGTAAGTCATTCCATTTCCCCGCAGGGAAGGGCGCATCATACATGTCGTACCAAACCCCATAAGCTGTGGTACAGTCCTCCTGTTTTCCCGCAACAACAAGACAAAAACAACTACTTAACTCGTCCTATACCCTTACAATTACAAATAACTTGACGGTAGAAAAGCTCATTTTTTTTTAAAATGAGGATGAAATTATAATTTAATTTTTATCTCTGAATTTCATTCCACAATATAGGTCCATTATAAAGAATATTGAACTTTCCATGGTTTTCAAATTTTAGGAAGATGTTAGGTAGATCGGTTTGTAAATCGAGTTTTAACATTATGCTTATTTGTGATTTTAACAATTGACGAGTGAAAGATATAAGGAAATTTTTAGAGTTTAAACTTCCACATGAACCAAAGGGTTTGAAGTACAGCTAGATCTTAAGCTTTAAAAGACGCAATTGAAAAAAAAAGGCCCAGTATGCGGACCAAAACATGTAATTTATGAGTTGTTGAGTGGCATGGCAACGAATTAGCCAGGAGTTATTATTCTGATGGAATATTGACGAGGTTTTTCAAGGGGAAATTAAGTCATTCAAGGTTGGTCGGTCAGTCTTACTCTTGACCACTTTCTTTTTTCGCATTTTTTGTAATTTTCGTTTTCCAACTCCCTGTAAAATATCATTACAATAGGTGATTTTTCTTTTTGATTATTCGTGTAGCTAGATTAGTTTACCCTCCGGGTTTTGTGCTGCCGGCTTAGATAAGGAATACGTTTCCTTGTATTTTTTGGACACATCTCAAGAGTGGTTTATCAACGGGGTGAATCGTATCTGGCGTGCACGTTTTCTTTTCGTCGAACCCTTAGTTTCACTGGACGCATGCCAAGATTGTGCAGTATCAGGACGCGTATACTTCAGAACTAACTGACTCATCCCAGGTAACCTTTCAATCCGCCCCTTTTTTTTTTGAGGAGGGTGGTGATTCTTTAGGAAGGTTTTATGTTATGACTGTAAGTTTTCTCTCAAACTAAACAGTTATGTGATAAGAATGGTAGAATAAACGTATCATACCGCTGGATTACTAGGTTGGTATTTATTCCAGTTGGTGTAACTGGCAAGAGTATCATCATACACCCATCTGAAATTGTTATTGTTATCAGGATCGTGCAGCCCAATCCAAGGTGCCTAAAAGTAAGAGATCGTAAATAAAAAGTCATAGCAATACATGAAAAAAAACCCACGTTTTAGACTTATGGAATTTTTACCTCATTCGTTCTGAGAATTATGTTTATCATCTGCTTTGGATGACAACTACAAAAAATGACCTGCAGAGCTCTTTTTTTTTTTCTAATTGCATTCACAAAAGCTGACTTAGTTCCTGATTATTTTCCCAATGTTATGTGACAGTACACAACTTATCATCATTGAGTACCATGTTACTATCGTCTCGTTTTGTACGAAGCTGTGTAAGAGATCATTTGGTTGTATCAACTGAGTTGACTGAGTGAATCGGACAATTTGGTTGTTGTCATAGCAAATTGAAGAATTGTGGGTTGTGTGTGGTTTATATGAAGAAACGCGAAAAATACAAGAATAGATCCGTAGAATGAAAAGCGTTCGTTAATACCCGTTCGATTTCATTGAAAGATAAATTCTTTTTTTAGAGTTTTACAGCTTTCAGAACTGCCTAGCTGTAGGGGAAAGCCGTAGACCACCATGCGTTGCATAGAATAATTAGGAAGATTTGAAGTGTTTAGGGAGTGGTTTGGAACGAGGTTATCGAGTTGCCATTCCTCTCCTCGTCACGAACCTCTATAAGCCGCATTTCTTTGATTTTCTCCGTAACAAAAGACTGCTCGTTGGCATTATCGATCTTCACCAAGTAGCCTCCAAGACTTTGACAGCGTGTCACAGCGTCATTCCAAGTGAGGGACTCAGAGCTGAATTTGTAACAAGATGATCCATATTGATAATACCAACCGGTTGGACAGATACTTGGTTGAACTAAAATAGTGAAACAGGCCAAGTTAGCCATTGTTTAGTCCTTGGCGGGATCGTCACCAACTATGAATCGCTCCGAAACAACAGTAACTTAAGGTACTTTGCAAACGTAATGCAAACCATAATTGCGGTTTATCGCGATTTATCGACGATATTTAAACGTGGGACGTAGCGGCGACATATCGCAAGGCTATTTTTCTCACAGCTACAATCTATTGTTGAGCTTTACGCGAGTTATCGTTTCTATTGAGCGCGATATTTGAAGATAGTCGCTTACTTTCTTTCTCAACTGAAATACATTCTGGAAAACTGAAAAATTAGATAGGTTACCTGGTGGATCAACAGCCTCGAATTGTATCACGAATCCTCTGTCTTTCCTGTAAAAACCACTCCCAGCGTGAAAATTTATCACCGTGTAGTTTCCATTTACCAAAATGGTCTCGCCTGTCGTTGCACCGCAGTATTTTCCATAGTATCTGTCGTCAGCGAGGACCGTCAAATAATCATCCCTTTGGAAGAGAAGTAAAACAAAAATAATAAAAATATTAAAGTTTGAAAATTACGTATATTAATGCACTAAAAATAATAGTTCGGGACTGCAAGTCACATTTGATAGCCTGCTTCACTTGTTCATCTTAAGAGTCCGTAATCGATAATTTCGAAAAAGAACAATCAGCGCCCGAAGGGCTGATAGCCAATGTTGCTGACATACTCAACAAAGAGGGATGGATGGGGAGGGGGCATCTGTAAAAAGTAAAAAAAAAAAAAAAAAAAAAATTGCCTTTGTTGATTGTAAACTGCCACTGGCAGTCTGGTAAAGTCCCCCGCACAGTGTTGTAAAGCGCCTTGAACATAGGATAAGAGCGCTATAGAAATGAAAGTTATTATTATTATCATTGTTATAGATTGGTGTTAAGGTGATGAAGTGAGGTACTTCCGAAAAACGGTAAACGACCTAAATTGAACCTTTTTGCTTTCATCAGTTTGTTATAAACTTTTTCATTATTTTCCCAAGTGCCTGATTGAAGGATTGGAAGGGAAGTAAATGAACTCATAATTCATCTCAAACGATGCTCGTTGTTCACATTATGCAAGTTGATCCAACACTTATTAAAAACAGTCATTCTTCACTTACTTGCACTCATACCAATTCTTTAGATTGGGCAAATTCATGTATTCAAATGTGATTTTCATTCTAAAGCCGGATGGAATAGGAACTATAAATTCACAATCCATATTGTGTGGATAGCCTTCAGGATAATTTGGACTTTTCAAAGTGTCATTCACCACCGAACCACAGTCTGGAAACGAAATGACAAACAAACACTTGTTAAATAATATTTAGATATATCCGTGATTCAGAGCCCAATGATCAAACAATGAATAATTTCGTCTAATGAACAGGCTGAAACGGCAGAAGTTATTAGGATCCCAATCGCGTTAAGGCCTCTTTATATAAAGGGAAGCGACGAGTACGTATTACAGTTACGCAACTTTCGATTTTAACTTTGATGGCGACTTTCTGGGAAACATTTACGCCATTGCCATGCAAGCATTCTTACTGCTATGGCTATTAATTTTGTCATTCACGCTATCGCTGTTCTAGTCCTCTGCCATTGTCATTGTTATTCTAATAATTTACCTTTTACAAAATACCATACTCAGTGTCTTTATAAAATTGAGGGTCTCAATCATGATAAGGTTAACCGTTGGACGTAAAAATATTGTTACAAAATAAGCTAACTGCCAAAAATTTTCCTTTAATCGCAAGGGAGACAAATTAACCGTTAACTGTAACAGGGCGTAAAAGCCATCAACCTATTGAGACCCTCAAATTTCAATACCGGAATGGCGTAGTTATGTGGTTACCCTGTGCAGCAGCATCACTGCCATCTGTCACATTCCAGATATGGAAAACGAACAATAAGAAGAGACTTCTCATCCTACTTTGTTATCTTGTGTTAAAGCAGTATCCCTAAATATCAGAAACAGAATAAAAAACTGACCATGAGATATTTCGAAAAAATGTCTGTTGATTTTAGATTTAAATATATTGTTGGCTTGTTTGCTGAAAATATCCTACAGACCGACCTGAAAGGAACTTAAATCATTCAGAATATAACACAATGAGTTTACCAACATCTTGATGGAAGATCAATAGTTTGTAAAATAGAGAGGAGTAGGACTGAAGGGGTTTTCCACAAAGACCAGATATTGAGGCATCTGTAATGACTGTAAAGTCAGCTGTGCTAGCAGGCACTGGCTTTATCGCAAATACTACTCAAAGCACGGCTATGCCCTCGCTAGTTGCATACTAATTCAAGGAATTGAAAAATAAAAGCTTAAAATTGGGAGTAAACCGGATTTATTCGATGAATGAATACATTGCACTAGTTACTTATGGCCGTCGCCAAATCCGTTATGGAAGAAAACCAAATCTGCATTATAATAAAGTTTGAATATGACGCGCGCTGTCATGGGTTAAAGGAAACAGAGCTGAACTGAAGCTGTCATGCCATCCGACCATTTCCTGTACTTTTCTCTAGCTTTTTCTTAGTTAATTGAAAGTGAAATTTCGGAGCAAGCGAGCCGGCAGGTAACAACTGAAGAACCAAACAACCGTCGCCTGGTTGGGTCAATTGGCAGAGCGTCGGACTGTCGTGCGGGAGGTCGAGGGTTCGAGCCCCAGACCAGACCAACACTCAGGGTCTTAAAATAACTGAGGAGAATGTGCTGCCTTTGTTATGATATCTGCAAATGGATAAGGACGAAAAACGGTAGGCCCTGTCTCCTGCATCTTTTCTGTACTGGTTAGCAGGGGACGGTGAAGAGCCCGCACACTTATCGCAAAGAGTGGCGAACGTAGCTCCCGGTGTTGTGGTCTGCCCTGTTTACTGAAATTGAGTGCATCTGTTATTAAGAATTAGTCTTCACAAAAATTGTAGACTGCTGCAAGCAAAACATTGTAATGCAAAACATTGTAATGCAAAACATTGTAATGCGCATGTTAATTTACGCAATTGAATTATCATAAATTATTATTATTTGTATATATACATGCCAAGCATCATAATTGACGTTATTGTAGCGTGCGCAGAGACGAAAATCTTCAAAGAGAAAACGAAATGGATTGTCTGAGTTAGAAGGTTTCACGCTCAGTTGAATTGTAAGATTCCTACTGTAATAAAAATCAGACACAGCTAACACTCGTACAGTATATATCTAGCTTCTTTTTCAAAAAAATAAAATCGAATAAAACAGGAATGATGAAGAACATTACAAAACTGGCAAAACTGTTGAAATTCATACAAATCATGTCAGAGCGACTGCTATCAGGCTGATTTCCATCGCAGCTAGCTCATCATAGCGATCTCCGGTTATCGCAGTGAAGCAAACCTCAGAAATTTCATTGGCCACCCTTCGAGTGAGCAACTAAGAACCTGCTCTGATATCCTTTCCAATGCGTTAAGTGGAAGGCCACATCAGTCGCAGCAGCTGAGTTTACGGCGCTGTCATTCCGTGAAATCTTCATGTTCCTGTGTAGTCGGCTGAAGAAGTGAGAAGAAACAACGGAGCATGCCTTGTGCTTCTCCCCTCGTCTCTTACGTGCTCTAACCGCTTCTTCCGTGCTCTAGGCGCTTCTTTCGTGCTCTAGCCGCTTCTTCCGTGCCCTAGCCGCTTCTTACGTGCTCTAGCCGCTTCTTACGTGCTCTAGCCGCTTCTTACGTCCTCTAGCCGCTTCTTAGTGTTCTAGCCGCCTCTTACGTGCTTTACAACAAAAAAAGAGCACAGTTAAAGCTTCTCTATTTGTTAAAGAAATCTCAATTACCTTCTATAATGTGTGGCAAACATATAATGTGTGGCAAGCACTGGATCGAAAAACACTTCTTCGCTACATTGCACGTCACAAACTTTTGGACAAACAAAAAACACTCAGGAACATATAAAAAAAAATTAATGAATATAATTTTTACGTGACCCAAGATAACGGGGACGAGACAGCTGCGATTGATAACTGTGAATCTTCCTGTTCCTTGACCTATGAAGAAACAGAAACGAGTGACAGCTTGTAACCAGCTGGAGTCAATTTACTTTGACTAGTCCAAACCTTGGTGGGTGCCTTTAAGAAACTAGCACAAAGTAATACATCAATGAAAACGTTACTAAATACAGAAGTCGTTGAGTTTATAGCTATTTCGATTTTTGCTCTTCTACAGCGAAGGAAGCCGGTGAACAATAAGAAATGATCGAGCGCCACTTTGTCGACTTAAGCTGGTATCATACGAGCTCTTTGATGAATTGGTACAGTGTCGATCACAAAAAATTAATCTCCCTGAACGTGTCAGCATTTCCCCGTCTTCCCATTGTTTTCTCTCAATAGATCTGTCAAAGTAAGCAAGTAAGTAAGAAAACTTTATTTAAACAGGGTAGCCCATTCAGCTCAAGGGCTGTTATCCAGAGGGGCCCTGAAAAAATACAACTATATGACATTCAAAATACAGATACAAATATTAACTATATATATATATATATATATATTTATACATATATATATACACATATATATATATATATATATATATATATATATACACTGCCTTTTCCTAACCCTGACCCAAAATATTTAAATAATGTAATATAAAATTATATTACTAAATAAAGTCCATAATACTAATGCTGCTTTATAATCCTAAAACGTTATACCGCTACTTAATTAAAAAAGAAATTCCTAGCCAATCGAGAGAAGGTTTGCAGATTGCCAGAGGTCACGAGGCTTGAAGGAAGGTCATTAAATAGTTTAGCACCGCTACAAATAAAACAGCTTTTTCCAAAATTGCGTTTTACCTTCGGTAAAGATAACCTATAGCTGTTTCTGGTGTTGTAGTTATGTACATTACTAAATCTGGTAAAATGAGACAAAAAGTAATCCGGGACTAATGAATGGAGACAGAGAAAAAGCAAAATTGTCTTATGATAGGAGTGTCTCAATTAAAGTAAAAACCAGCGCAACGCTCAATGATGTGAGCAGATCCATTCTGGAAGCGCTGTAATCTATCTTGGTCTTGTTGGAGTAAACTGCTCCAAGCTACGTCATAATAATCAAAAATCGAGAGAATAACCGTATTGTATACAAGAACTGCTGCTTTTTTTGTTGAGCAACCTCTAATACGGCTCAAAATGCTGACTCTAATAGCTAATTTTTTACGGACATAGTCCGTATGAGCCTTCCAGGTCATAAAGTTATCGAACACTAGGGCTAAGTATTCAAAAGTAGTTACGTTAGTTATCTTCTTACCAAGGATATTTAAACTTTATTCACTATTTTGATCTTTGTGTCTTTGAGATGCAAATAACATAAAACTCGAGAGTTGAAAAATTCGCATGAGTAACTTTCGGAGGCCACCGCGAGCTAGAAAGTATTTGATTTTAAAAAGGACACCGCCGGTCTCTTGTTCTTTCTCATTCAATCAACGTTCGAACCAAATTTCAGGGAATTCTATCACTAAATTCTGCAAAACC
This sequence comes from Stylophora pistillata, assembly GCF_964205215.1. NCBI lineage: Eukaryota > Metazoa > Cnidaria > Anthozoa > Scleractinia > Pocilloporidae > Stylophora > Stylophora pistillata. Next base: position 38,345,477 of record NC_142522.1, read on the forward strand.
TATTAACTCGTTTGAAGAGGGGATATGTGGTGATTTAAAATCATCTCATGCCTTCTCAGAGGATTGTGACATGACCAGGCTCACGCTGTGAGCCGCCAGCCAATAATATCGTAGAATCCCTGATGTTCACAACAAGCGGGCCAGTGGTAGCTTCCACGTCACTTTTTCCTCAGTTAGGGCCTAAGCAACACTTTACAAATGCGGATGGTGTGTCCCGACAAATTTTTTTGGCTGAGGCGAACAAACCTTTTAACGCACCACCGACAAATATATAATTTATATATTTTTTTTTCTTGTGAGAAACTAATGAGCAGCAATGCACAAAGTAAAATAATCACCTTTTCATTTCGATCGACAGCAACAGACTTCAACGGGAAGTATTTACATGTTGATTGAATAAGTTTGCATATTTACCAACTAAGATGTCTATTTTCGACCTATCCGCATGGTGTGAAGAAAGCAGAAAGTATTCATAAGGCGTGCTGTGGTGTTATACATAATTGATACTGATCACTCAGACTTTACACGTATGATTTTGGGCAAACCACAAACCTGTGTTTGGCTCTGGACCCTCAGCAAAATATTGTCCTTTATTTTCATAGTAAATTTTTCTTACTCTTTTGCGTTGAACTTTTGAAGACTTTACATTTCCTTTGTCAAGAGACTTAAAATTACTGTTATAATAATCATTTTTATTATCATTATTATTATCATCTTTATTATTATGTTGTCCTTTGTAATCAGAGCATTTACAAATTTTGCGCTTCAGTCAATGGTCCTGGCTTTACTTGGTTTTAGTTTAGGAATTTTTCTCCTTTTTTATTCACTTTTTATGGCAGAGTTTGACTCATCTACATTCAAAAACTGCAACACTAAAAGGCGAAGGTTGACAAAGGCGGCTGTTTTACTAAAGGTAATAGGATTTTACGGCGGATCCCAGCGAAGCTGATTACCACGAAAGGTCGTTCGGGAGATTATGACAACCTAATAGTTGGTGAAATTTTTTAACGAAAAGCCTTTTCTCAATAACTCGCTTACGTCTCAGGATTTCAAATTTATTTTTTGAGAAATCTAAGTGAAAGTAATTGACCTGAATTTGATCGAAAAAGGAGAAAAGCTTCGGTCAAAGTTAACCTGCGAAGGTTTGGAGAAGCCTTAGGCTTGAAGTTAAGACAGTATTCTGCATATGCATAGGCCATGCTCCATTTATCTATTTTTATTTTTAAACTTTTATTGTCAAACCTTTTAATTTGAATTTCTCTGTATCTCATATTCGAGCATCTCGTTTGTGGTCTGATGAAAAGATGAAAACATAGAGAACTCTACAAACTGTGAATGGAACATAAGGCTCTTATGGTGGACCGTTTCTAAACAAAGGACCTCTAAGAGCGTTAAAGAATGGTCTAGAAAATGAAATACTAAGATAAAAGGTCTGCAAATTCACTACAATCTTCCTGGAAATTGAGAGTAGGCTTGTACTTTCTAATGTAAAACGCTTCATATATCATATAGAAGGGCTATATATCTTAAAGACGGAAACTGCAAGATGATTGTTCAACGAATAAACTTTGCCGCTTCCACCGCACAATTATTTATTCTATTTTCTCTGACGAAACTTAGCTTCTTCGATTTATTATTATCATTTACACTGTTCATTTACTCTAGGAAAAATTAAAGTTTCCTTTTTTTTCAACAAGAAATTCAGAGTTCTTGAGATTTGGATATGCCGTCTTTATTTCCTTTGAAAATAAAACTGTACGAATCCTGAATGAAGCCCAAATACTTCTTAATCCAATAAAACTGACCTCTCTGGATATACCACTGGTCACTTCTTGAAATTCTTTCATAACAGTATTCTCACTACAGTCGACATTGGCTTGTTGTGAGCGTAACCCTAAACTTATGTCAAAGTTTTTATGTCACGTTTCTAAAGAATTGAAGCTAACTCCCCTTAATACAGATGTACTATTGCTTCTACCAGTGAAGCTTTTTCTGTGCTTTTCTCATTGTGCCCAAAGGCTATGAGTTAAGCAAGCTGCAGAAAAAGATGCAAAAAAGCACTTACAGGGGCTCATATCCAAAGAATTTAGGAATAGAGAATTTAAGATTAGAGATTCTCTGTAGCTAATTGGTAGAGCATTGGAGTGCGGAATCAGAAGGTCTGGGGTTCGAATCCTCCCTAGGACTTGCCACCTCGTGACAAGAAGAAAAAAATTTTTCCACAATTTCTTTACCAAGCTAAAAAACATCCCTTATATTATCTAGAATTTTTCTGGTCACTTTAGCAGGGCACATTTTCTCTTCTGTTCAATTTATCCAGAAGAAAATGTGTGCAAACCTTGACCAGAAAATAATAAATGACTTAGCACTAGGAGATGACAGAAGAAACTTGTTTGTAATAAGCAAATCAAGTGGCGTATTATGTAATTTTGTTCTTGGTTTAAACTTTCAAAGTTTTAGTTGGAATCCTTTCATTCTGTATGCATCATTTCCCAAAGTAATAAAAATGTCATTTTAATTATTATGGAAAAACCTTTTCCATCCAAAGTTCACGGCGCTTGTAAGGGATTCATGCGCTACATGTCCGGCATCTTGGATAGTCTTCATGATCGTAATAAGTTAAGAAAAAGAAATAAAGTAAGGAAGTAAAGGTGTCTAGTATCTGTTTAGTAGAAGCTAGGTTCGCATGAAATTACGAAATGCTGACGCGTGTAGCTAGAGCTAATGATGCTTAAGAAGTCAAACGGGGTTCTTAGAAGAGAGTAAACAGAGACAACAGATGGACAACTGGAAAAATATTGCCTTGTGAGAACTGAGAAATCACCTGCGAATAGCACTCCTCGCGCTCGTTCGTCAGCAAATTTTATACATGACCTTCCAAGTCTTAACCGCCTTTCTCTTTGGAGACAAGAAGACTTTCGCTAGGACAAGAAAAAAGATTTAAAGTTTGTATTCATTTCTAATAAAGCCTCACAAAGATAATTTGCCATTCGTAAGTTATTGTTTATCGTCCACAGTCAATAACTTTGATGAATGTGAAAAAACGAGTAACCTGATCTCTTAGCTAGTTGCTTCTGGCTTTCCTCGATCAAATACAACGTATCTTTATCAAATTAAACAGATGTGCGAATGCCAAGGAGAAACTTTTACCATAACAAATGATGTGAAGAAAGAACAAAAAAAAATATGTAGAAGTCTCCAAATTCCGAGTAAGCGACAGAGCATAAATTCTAAAAAAATTTATCCACAGCCCAGGGGAAAGGGGGATTGGGGGAAAGTTAACGTGGGGAAGGGGGTACCAAGGAAGCCCTCACGCTATTACATTCAGCTTCATAGGAGTACTTAACTTTGTAAGGGGATAGAAAGAAAAAGAACTGATTCATCTTCTCGTCGAGGTAACATAACGTAACATAACAATTATTATTTGTCAAAGGAAAGGATTGGTATGGGATCTTACAACCACGACAGTTCAAAAGAAGTCTCCCGGCTGATAATTAAAAAAAACCCCGTAAATTTCAAGTAGCCACCTTCATGTATTCGTTCTTGGCTTAAGATTTCAGAGTTGAAATTTTCTTGTTTTATATGCATCATTTCTCAAAGTAATTACAAATTATGTCTTCAATTTTATTATTTCAAGTGGCTACCCGTATTTCATTCCATAAGTTTTATGACCCTTAAACTATAGGTGTACGTCGTAAGTCTTAAAAGAAACGTGCCAGCACTCGCCTTTTGAACTAAACAAGCGAACCCACAGAGAATAGAGGACAGTGCTGGTGAAGATTTTCTCCCTATCATCTGGGCATCAAGAAAGGGTGAGTGAATTACCAGTTAGTTTAAACCTCGTGTTGCCTCCTATCTCATTTCTGTCAAGCAGATAAGATCAATAGACTCTAATTATTCTTTTGTCACTAATTTTATAGACTTCTTTTTTTTTTTTTTTTTTTGCCCATTTTTATTATTACTTTTTTCTTTTTTTTTTTGGTCGCCCATTTTTTTTGTTGGACTGCTAAATAATTCCATTTGTCTACAATTATGAGTGAGCTTCTTTTTTTATTTCCAAACTCTTTTTGAAAAATACGGCATTACACGCGCCAAAGCTCGACTATGAAAATGAATAAAAGAAAGCATAAGTCTAGAGGAAGATAATTGTCTTTCGGCGCATTATTGGCGAAACTTGAAGTTTTTTCTATAGAAGCTGAAAAACTGCATTTCTAAATAAGAAAGAAGTGACCCAAGGTATTAATGAAATTAAGTTTTAAAATGAATCCCGTCGTGCTTGATGTTTGTATAATTTGGGAAATGTTGTCAATGGAAGACTGAAAAATAAAAGATGACTTCAAAATAATTTGTATGATTTGAACACGTAACCTAATAGTGGCACTTGTGCAATACTCAGCCCTACTGAACTTTGAGGTTTGAAGCCAAAGTCCTTTACGAATTGTTTGCAATCCATAATTTTCAAAAATCCCTTATATAACGATTTGTTTCATTTAATCCTATATGCCTATTGTTTTACTAGCGACTGAAAATAGTACCAGAATGGTTGAGCTCATCAAAACTGGACACGTTTTCCTCCTGGGTATCCAGGTGTTGCTGTCTTGCAACGTGGTCAGTTCAAAGTCTTATGAGTAAGTTCCTTTCAGTCTCATTACCAAAAGCTATTTGGCCAACAGTAAGATCAGAATGCAAAGCAGAAAATATATTAGAGTTGTTTCATAAAGCGTACAACGAAGTTTGTTAAGAAGACTCATTGGCGTTTAAGGTGGCTGAATACAGTTTTTGACACCTTTGTTTCTTTCACCATTTTCTCTAAAACCCTTGATCTCTAGGTCACCAAAATTGGCAGCAAGCAAGTTAACAACACAAACTTTGTCTTTTCAATAGTCAAGCTGACGTATGTGCCGTTTCCATGGTGACATGAATAGATATAAATAGGCAATTAAAATTGGTTTTGTTTCTTTGTACAAAATCTAGTCATTAGATTTTCTTTATAATTTGCATGTAGCGGGCATGTAACGATACTCACGAGTTAACACCATTTTGCTAACAATTTAACAGATATTTGATTATCCCTTGTTGAAGGTTCACTCGATTTTCTAGAATTTCCTTTGTTTAAAATCATTTTTTTTTTATAATCCAGTTACTTATATCCTAAAGTATTTTTGTGCCAAATTTCGTGAAATTCTAATGAGTGGTTCTCAAGAAATAGGCATATTTCCGAGAAACGGCAATTTTCCATTCAATCGCAATTTTTTTACTTACTACGCATGCGCTGCATTTAACTGGTTTCTTTCGGCAAAAGCTGAGAATTGCTAGGTTCTTACATATCTTTGTAATAAAAGATTAAAACCCTCTATACACTGCGCCAACTATCGAGAAAAATAGCACAGATAATGCGGGTACGTGTTGAGTAAATGAAATGACCGCTGTGTTGACGGCATGTTTGTTTTTTTTGCAATCCTTGTGCGCGTGCTGAATTGCATCATCAAAAGCGCGCGCGAAAACTGTGTTCAGCCACCTTAAGGGGATTGCACTTAAGTATTGTTCATTAATGCAAAAATTGCCTCCATATTCCCTCCTTAATTCGCAGTTCACATATATGATTTTAATATATCCACAGTCATATAAACTACCAAGTTAAACATCAAGATATTTTACGTACTTTAGCTGTTAGTAAGTTAGTGTTTCGAGCTGAAATCGTCATCGCAAATGGTGATTGTACTTTTTTTTCTCCTCCAGAGTAGACTTTTGATGAAATGATTGTAATTCCAGGTGCTTTGAGGGAAACTGTGCCATGACAGGCTCTTGCCGGTCGGCTCCTGGAGCTGGCTTTAGTCCTTTCTGCTGGATAGCAGCCGACTCGTGGGGGAGTAAGCTTAAGTGTGGAACAAAAAGTGATTGCAGAGGCGCTGCTCTTTCTTGGGGAAATTGCATCGCCGGCTCATGCCAATTTGATCTCGCTGACGGAAGATCCTGTGACGGGATGAACAGTAGGAAACGTGAAGAGCTGAAGGACGAATGTGGTAGCAAAGGTTTCAGTTTTGATTCATAGGCCAACAGGTACGAGAAAGCTCGTAAACTGTACGACAAGTTCAGCCCCTGCGTCGGTGGTGCAATTGAGGATGAAACCAAAAAGGTTATTAAGTACTGTCACTGCTTTAATTCCTGCGGAAAAGATCAGACTGAAGCTGACAGCTGCACTGTCCAAGGTTTGCACAGGAGATTGGATCTGGAATTAGACGTCAAATCACCCTACACAGCAGTGTAAGTTTTTTTTTTAAAGTTTTTATCAGTGGTTTCACACAGCTGTATTCTTTGATTTTTCATCAATGGCTGTTCCATCAATCTGCTGACGTTTTGGGTTCCATAAGCATCGTATAAATAACTACATTTAGACGCCAGTCCCTGACAGTTAAGTCCATAAACTTTTATCTTTGACTCAATTCATCCCTATTTTTTCTTTTTCCTCATATAAAGATGCGCCTTAGATTGTGAACCAGAAGAAAAGGTATGCTAAGGTTTCTATTATGTCAGTTAGTATGGTCTGTCTTCTTTGCTCAGAGGCAAGAATGATCCTCGAAACAGAAGATGGTCAGTCAATCAAAATCAAATGTAACAAGGTCAAGTAGTTTCTTTCCCACAGGACAGGAATCAGACAATTTGGCTCAGCATTTACAAACTTGATCGAGAAAGATTAAAACTCGGAACTATCGGAAGAGAAATCTGGCCGATGGTCAAAGCAGGTCTGCGAGTCTACCGCGAACACAACTCTTCCGCACCTTTTTCTAGGAAAAAAAAAGCGTTACCAAAACATGCACAAAATGTTACGGAAATTGGAGTTTGTCCTCTTTCCGGTATTTGCGTCATTTAGTTTTTTCTAGTGATCTTTGAGTATGGTGATCGTGGGACAAAAATAAGTGGCCAGGCAAGGGAGAAGCACCAAAGGCTATGCAACAAATATGCAAATTAATGTATAACTGTTTTTCCACAGCTTGTCTTCTTGCAAAAAGTGATAAACAATCATCCCTCTGAAAAAGCTACTAAGAAGGTCATCAACAAACATAAGAACGTAAGAAGGTCATCATAACTAAAGGAATGTCTTCTTCCAAATCTTCATCTAGAGGCGGTAGTACAAGTGCAACTGTGTCAGGAGAAGTCGGATTTAACGTGATGAAACTTTTTGACGCAAAGATTGGCGCATCAGGAACGTTGGAACATAACTGGAGCTTGTCCACTTCCAGGACGGAATTTCAGCAAGTGACCAGCGAAATATCCATCGGTGTAAAGCCAGGAGACGAATTATCGGTGTTTCAGGTTGTTGGCGAGTGTAGAAACAGCGATGGTACTGTTTACACGGTGAAAACACCCACTTACGTCATCAAAGGCAAAGATGGTTCATCTGACACCAAGACGGCAGATTTCTCTGAAGCCGAAAAAAACTTGTCGTAGAGAATATTGCATTCGGTTCTATGCATTGCATTTAAGAGTTGAGTTTCAACTAAATAAATTATCATCTTTATAATGCGACGCGTGAGTGTTTTTTATTTTCTCGTGTTCTTCTCGTCAGTTAGCTATTTTAGAAACTTCATTTCTCGGTGTTCGTGGCAAATTCTATCAATATGTACCATGTGTTTGGAAATAGTTCTGACTTATTTAACTTTTGCTTTACTTGTACCACGCAGTATAAATCGTAGTTTACATGAGTATTTGTTGTAATAAAGCAGATCTGGTAATATTCAGATGAAACGAACGTTGTATTAACCTTCGGTGGCACCTCTCAACATCTGCGTTAGGAGGAAAGCTTGAGAAAGTATAAGATATGGATTATATTCGGCTAACTGTGCGATAATACCTGACGCATTTCCAGACCCCATATTATAGAAGAAAAAAACCCTTTTCATTCACATGATCTCTTTACATCTATTTGCTCACTGGTTTCTTTCAGGTGCCCTCTAACATTTGCAAGCGATAATCTTGCACAAGCTGCACAAATGCTCCAAATTGCCCAGAAACTTTTGCTCGTGGAAACGACGTTAGTTAAAACCTTTCATAAATAAGAAGGCAACCTCTTGTGGGTGAACCACGATAATTTTGGGAAAACCTGTAATCAATTTGTGCCAGTAATATCGTTGCATGCTTTCGCGTCACTAAGGACGTGAGCAGTTAGAATTTTGTGACCAATGACTTTGTTCAGTAGAGAAGGAAATGAAAAAATCGAAGGAACTGCTTGTTGGCGTTTAAAATTCACACATGATGTTAGCGTTGTGAATAATAAACAAACTGAAGTGTTTGAATTGTGGTCTTTCTGCCTCAACTGGCGTCTTAACTCCATTACGCAAGGGAATATTGGATATATTTACCAAGTGGGCCTAAAGATAAGAGAGGATTATATGTCTTTGTCCACTTTTAAGTCCACATTGTTTAGGTTTGGCCAAACAGTGTGTGAGGTGATATTGGCACTTAGCTTCTAATTGATTGCAACACAACTAAAGCATATCTTTGGAAAAAAAAGTAAACAATAAAGATCTCAGTATTTCAAACTTCACAGCTGCACTTAGAACGGTTGTTGTAAAAAGCAAAAATGACTCCTTAGCAAAATAATCAGTTTATTTAGTTATACGTGATTTTAACCTGGTCTCACTTACAAAACGTTTGCAAACAACTCATCTCGTCCACGAACAAAACGAAGACACTAATCTCACAAATCTGACTGATATGAGTGAACTGATACGACATGATCTTCACCTGTGTGCGAGGAAGACGCCTAAAAAATGGAAAAAGAAAGCAAGAAAGTCATCTTTGCAACGCAATCAGTCTACAGATAGAATAGAACACCAAAGACCACATACTACTGGTGGTTTGCTGGGCCGGGTTTGGGAACTGAATGAAGCCCGTGTTCTTCCTTCCATGGCAGCCACAGTCGCCTTTTCGCCGTCTTCGTTCAGCGACTTTTCCATTTCGGAAACATGCTACTACTGCTTATATGACAAATTAAACGGACGAAAATTCTGCGAAATTATGGGTCCCAGATACTGTACGCTTTGTATCAAAACAACCAGACGCAAAGAGAATGACGCAGAAGTGATCAGTGCCCTTTGTGCTTCAGAAAATGAGAGATTTGCATCTTTATCGGGAGACTCCATCCTTCAAATCAGACAAAGTCCTGCATTTGCCATGTCGACAGGTAGAGAGTTATTTAACCGTCTGCATAACTTTAACTCTAATTCAGAATATTATGTTAATCCTACTAATGGTATTCGAGCAGAATCGTTGCAAGATATGTCTCATAATAGCGACAGTGAAGGGCAATTAACTGGCCGAGGTAAATCTAGTTTACTGCAAGTACCTGGATCTAGAAGTAAAGACTGTGAAAATTCGCGGGGAGTTCTAGGAACAGTCATCAAGAAACAAAGGAGGAAAGGTGTGAGCGACGAGAGCAAGCGACAATTTAGAACATTCAATGGATTACCAATCGAGCCACCTCTGATTACTGTTGACTTATCAAACCAGATAATGAATCAGCTTGCTATAAACGATTCTTACTGAACTCTTTCACCTTAAGAGCGACAAAAATGCAATTGCTCTTTACAATATCATCACATTTCCGGGCAGATGGCTAATCAGGGGAGAGAAGAACAAAGACAAAGATCAAATTATTGCTTAATTCAAAGCCAACTTTTCAAAGTTAACATCACAGAGAAATTAGATACTAAACAGCGCAAAAAACTGATTTTATGATCTCGGTTTATCCTTGGCAAAATGTTGGGTATTGTTCAAATTTTGATGAAAGTCCATCCTCAATATTAACATTTCTTTAGCCTTGCATTCATTTCTCTTACCTAAGGTTTCCTCATTTATGATTTTGCACTGTTGCTCTTAGAGATCGCGTATGATACAAATTACACTCCATGCTCGGGTGTGGAACACCCGAGAGAGAGACAGAAGGGTGTCACTGATTGCAACGATCGTGGGTTCATCCACAAATCATTATAAATGTTTGTGTGAGGACTGATTTTCAATCAAAAAGTATATTTCATTCTTTTAAAATAATACTGGAAACCTAGTATGTTGGATTTTTATAGCTGATACCGGAAACCTTTCAGGAAACTGAAACACTTTCCATCGATATAGAGACTAGCCACCGTTGTCTTTAAGAGCTAGTCTCTGAAAGAAACAAACATCTTGGAAAAGGAAAATTTTCAAACCCTCTTATCATTTTACATGTAGTATAGAAGAATAATGTAACCATGTATGGTAGAAGTATCTATTTGTAATGCTGTAGTGACCTTGAGATCGAGAAATAATCATTTTACACCTTTTGGCAATGGTTTTGTATGAAAATGAGGTCCCAGGCCGCGAACAAGCCGTCGTTTTTGGCAACAAGAATTCTGTTATTTTTGTGCATCTCCCCTGAGTAACTAACTGCAAGCAAAATTTTACAGGGGGGGCGTTGAAACTTTCCTTTCATAAATCCCAGTTTGCCACCCTTTGGAACGTGAATTTGTAATTGACCTTTTTTCTAAGAGACAACACGAAGAACCATCTGTCTCCCTCTGATTTAAGAATAATAGACTTTGTAACCTACATTTTATCCTAAGCCTTCCTTTCAATCCACAGTGTACCCAATCTAATCCATTTAGTTCAATTTATTAACCTTTAGATGAACTTGTTATCTCTTTCTTTAATCCTTTCACCAATCTGCGATAAGGCAATAAAGGAGGCCCGCGCCGATGTTTGCACCCAAAGACCCGTAAGTGTTGAAAAGTTTTGAAAGCTTTTTTGGTAATGGATCAATTTTTGTTCCCGGGAAACCGTTCTCGACTTGTAATTATCGAGCTCGATTATCAATTATATTATTATTACGGCTTATCTTCACTTTTCTGTTAATTTCTACTGATATGTTAAATAATTATATACAATGAATATATGAAGTTCATATATTTTGAACTGCGGTATTAGATACGTATGATGCACGATCCTCGCAGTAGAGAGCGCTATTTATGCAATAGCGAAAATCAGAGCTGAAAAAAATCAAATAATTTGGATATATCAACAAAGTTGAAATGGTAAATTGGCCACCGTAATGATTACAAAAGCTGACGTTTCGAGCGTTAGCCCTTCGTCGGAGCGAATGAAAAAATTCAGGCCTGTACGGGATTCGAACCACTGACCTTTGCGATACTAGTGCAGCGCTCTACCAATTGAGCTCAGGGGCGGATCCAGGATTTCAAAAGGGGGGGTGGATGGCAGACAAATTTCGCAATAATGAGCCAATCAGAATCTTACTTCGCCTCACTAGGCGTTGTCAAATGGCTTCCTTGCGAACTTTAGCGCGAAAAGTGGCGGCAGACGACGAAACGTGGCGTAACAACAACCAGACATGAGCGAGAGCTAATTTTTCTTTCTTTCTTTATTTTCTATTTCAAATAAAGTGACATTTCGAATTTTTTTTTACTGAAAAATGGGGGGGTGGATATCCACCCTATCCACCCCCCCTGTATCCGCCCCTGGAGCTAACAAGCCAACTGAGAGCAGGCCGTCAAGTTGATTCGTAATAAACCAGTGATGATAAATCAGATACAATGAATATATGAAGTTGATATATTTCGAACTGCGGTATTATAATAATAATAATAATTATATATTTATATTGCGCAAATTAACATGTGGATATGATCAAATGCGCATCACAACACTTTTCGGGGGACTTTGGCCGGACTGCATCAGCAGTTTACAAACAATCGAAGGAAACTTATTTGAAGATACCCCCTCCTTCGTTTCAAGACAAAGGCGCTGTTGTAAGTTATCCTCTGGGACATGTTTATCGGATGGTTTAAATCGCTTTCGGCATATGTTGAGTTTATAGGCTATAATTTTTTTTTGGTGCAGGAACTTTTGCGTAAGGGTGATATTCTATGGCGTTAATGTAACTCAAGAGGTTTGAAGACAAAAACTGGGTTCGGGAGGGCGAGGCAATTGATTGCCACTAAACAAAGGGTCGCGCTGACTTCACAGTTTAGGTCGTTACGTCTACTCTGACTTGTTCAGTTTAGGGCTCGAACACTTTAGAAAAAAAAAAAACATACAAAAGCATTTCAGAGACAGAAAAATATGCTTTTTTCCTTTAAAACTCACTCTCGAAACATCACTCAAGTTTATTCGCGCTTGCTCATTTAATTTCACCGTTCAAGAAGCATTAAGTGTGTAAACGAGACTACAACTCTCCTTACCTTTTATAAAGAAGCCTGAGGGTTTATTAAATTTTGAATGTTAGTTTTACACTATACTTCAGGTTAGCTATAGAAGGCCTTAGAGAACTGCGTATAATTTATGTTTTTCGAAGCAAGCAGCTAAGTCTTCACTTAAAACCGAACTCGAGGAAACTGAATAATGTGTCTGTAGCAATCGTACACCCACTGTCAAATCAAACGCGTAGGTGACGTTTATTTAACGCTTCAAAATCACTTTGATGTCAGACCTTACTGTGTGCGCGGGCTCATCATCCGTCTCTATATTAAGGTCTTCATCAGATGATGTGATGTTCTCGATTGCGGCATAGGGAGTCATTTGCCAGTGTTATATTGAGTAAATAATACGAAATAAATTTTACCTGTTGTGCTACTTCTGAGTATTTGAGCTAAGTCAAACTAGATCTCCTATTTGACATATTGGAAAGGTGAAAGGGCGATAGTCTTTGGTCTAACGAAGGTTACATCAGGGGGACTTAAGTTTACCTTGCTATTAGCTCTTCTCGAGGGGGTGCAATATTAATATTAAACGTGCATTCCGCCTATAAGTTTTTGCGTCACCCGAGTTAGATATATTTTCCACTCAATATTTCATTTTCATCGTATACATGTACGATATTTGCTTAATTCTTATCTGGGTTGCTGGTATAATTAATGACATCATGCGTGTTGCGTGATATTGCGAGAGGTGCAAATAATCAGAGTTAAAAGGGCAACTCAGACCTCACTGTTCGCGCGGGTCCAGCATCTGGTCTTCGATCATTTGCCAGTGTTATATCGAGTAAATAATACGAAATCAATTTTACCTGTTGTGCTACTTCTGAGTGTTTGAGCCAAGTCAAACTAGACCTCCTATTTGACACATTAGAAAGGTCAAATGGCGATGGTGTTTGGTCTAACGACCAAGACGGGACTTAAGAGGAACTTAAGAGGGACTTAAGTTTACCTTGCTATTGGTCTTTCTCGAGGGAGTGCAATACAAACGTGCATTCTATAAGTTTTTGCGTCATTTTCCACTCAATATTTCACTTTCATCGTATACATGTATGATATTTGCTTAATTCTTATCCGGGTTGCTGGTATAATTAATGACATCATGTGTGTTGCGTGATATTGCGAGAGATGCAAATAATCAGAGTCAAAAGGGCAACTTAACGCTGTTCATGACTTCGTTTAAGTTGTCGGAATATCACCAAGCCACTGAATCTTGCACCGGTGTTTTTCAAGGACTACACTTGCCTGGACGACCTAGTCTAACATCTACTTGATCGATTTTTGATCCAAAATAGACTTAATTATATATGGAACTGGCCTTTATAGCAAGACGGAGTCCCCCGTTCAGTGTTATCTATTTAACTATTTTAGAGGTAGCCCGTGGCATTGACTTTTACCGCAATTATTTCCTCTAGATAAAGATATAGTTCCACTGAATAACATGAGAATTAAGAATAAAGGCGCTCTCTTTTTTCTGTGTTTTAGATTGTGCAATATTTGAAAGCAGTATTTAAATCTAACTTTATATTTTTCATCAACTTAAGACGCACTCTTTGGACGTGTACCCATAAGGAAACATATAGTTTTTTGGGTCGCACGGGCTTAATTTCCACACTTTAGTGTGACTCTATCTAACAAATAAATCATGGCCTCGGGATTTCTTTCGCGTGACAGCTGATGAGGACGAAGCCAGAATAAAATATCGCTCATAGAAAATGAGAACAAAATATTCAATCGCTTTTGTTTAAATCCGTTGGTCATTCAAACCTGAAAAACAAGACAGGCTCAGGATTTTATTTCATTTTATTTTATTTACAAACGTACTCTGCCAGGCTGCGAACTTCACTCACCACAAATCAATGAATATCACGGAATAAATAGCGAATGGGGTTGCCAATCATGTTACAGCGAATTTGTCAGAATATTAGTGGAGCTATACTGAAATACATTGACCTATAGCTTCAACGAAATGTCATCGGGCCCTTTGATCAGTGTTTTGTTTATTCACAATGTGTTGGATGAGTTGCTAAATAAATATCTCTTTCGGGCGGGATATTTTATTTACATCAATAAATAAAATATCGATAAGTCATTGTGTGAGTTGAACTTGGGTTGTCAATATTATGTTTAAAACTTTTATGAAATTGTACAAGTCTCGCAATCTCGCTTTTTGAGCAGATTTCTCATCGTCATGAAGTCTATACCACAAAACAAAATGTCTAGACTGGAAAACTAAATTTTTTGTACGGGAGATTTTGAAAGGACGATTATTGCCAGGGTAAATTCACGTAATAAGTTTTATTTACCAGTCCTTTTCCAATCAACGATTTTTCTCACGAGAGTGTGTGCACTTGATCTTTGAGGCAGGCGAAAAGTAAACGCTTCGGATCAAATAAAAGGTTTTCTTTTTAGTTAAAAAGAAGAACAGATTTTTGAAGGTAATGACAACAATCAAAATGATAAAATGCGCCATAACTGAAAGTTAACGTAGTTCAAGTTTTTTAAATTTATTCCAAATCTCGATTGCTTGATGTTAGCATCGAATTTTTTTTCTTACTCATCAAGAGGACATCATGTACTTTAAAATTTTTTTACTAGTCACGAGAGCTCCATTGGCCAAAGAAATTAGCCGTTGCACATTAAAATTGAAAAATTTTAACCACCAGTTTAACGTAGATGAAATTTCTTAGGACAACAATAGAACTAGTAACCGTTAGCCGTTATTAAATGGCTACCGTTTTAACCGTAAGCCGTAAAAGCCACCACGCTATTGTGATTCACATGCACAGTCATGACGTCATAACCATATTGATCAAAGAGATCTTTCCTGAACTCTCACCGATTTTTATCAATATTCTACTTTGTCATGGTCCTACTCATATTATATTGCACTTCCAGTTCCCCTTAGATTTACTTTTTAGGAAGCCGAGAAAAGAACCCATTTTGCAAATATATATAAAAAAACAACAAACAAACTTTTATTGTGCTGCAAACTGACGCAACTGGATTTCTTACTGCAGAGAACAGCTAGTTTATAATTGTAATTGTTGATAAATACGGCACATAGCATTTAAACATAACGAAAATTAAATGAATATTCTGTCCTGCCTTGTAAAATATGTAAAATATCAAAATATCGTTCTTAACAACAATGGCTATAATTATAATTGGGGATTTGGGGAGCATTATATCAGGTTTCGATTCATTGATAAAAATATGTTTTGCAAGTTTTTTTAAAATTGGCAATCTCTTCAATCTTCTCTTCAGTGGATGAATGGTGTCGTTGTTAAAAAACGTGCGTATAAAAGCTTTTACTACTAGACAGTCCAAGCCAAGCTTATACACACATGTGACTGTGCGAAGTCCACTTGCTCCTCGGGCTAGGACAACCTTGATGAATAGCAGAAAAAATATTCCTGAACGAGTCCGCGGTTCCTAACATAAAACAGCGACGTCAAGTCTCTCAAAGGCTAAAATACGATAGATAAAGAATATAAACATATATTACGTTAAAACTTATTAAGTTTTAGTTTATTTTCCCATGCACGCGATCACTTATATTAAGTGCATGCTACTGGACTTTCAACTACATCAATATTTGTCTATAATCTTAATGCTTTACTTATATACTCACGATTTCCTTCATTATTCATTAAGAGTATTCGGCAGACCTGTTCCTCCAGAAGCCTTCGACACCTTCAGACAAGCAACACAACGTAAAGCGATGTCTTCGTCGATAAACGCGATCACAATTGGAAGTCTGATAAAGAAAGACCTGAAAGAGGCCTATTTTCTTCCACAGAAACCGTCTTCTTATATAGAAGAATACAGATTCTTCAACTCGATCAAATACAGAATTTTCGACTATCCAACATCTTCATCAACATTTCGCCGGCTTGTATCGCCCTGTTATCACCTTGCTGCTGCCGGCAATGAAATTCCGGTCTTGATGGAGCGCGGACCCGAATTATTTTTGAAGCAGCACTGGAAACTATGGCTCCCCGCTTATCCTACCGCGATCGTAAAATCGCCGGATGAAGGATTACAAGATGACGTTCCGATCGTGACAAGAGCCGCGCTAGAAGCCATCCCTGAAGACAAACACTTTATACATCCGGACATTCTGTACGAACTTCAACTCAAGAGTTCCCTGCAGGATATCAAGGCACCCACTCCGAGACACATGGATGAAAATCACCTAACTTTTCCCTGCTTGCTGAAAATTGATATGAGCAGCGGAGGGCGGGGAAATAGGCTTGTAAAGAACCAGCTTGAACTGGCCGCTACTTTGAGGAACATCAGAGAAGATTGTGGTTGGGATGGGGACGTATTGTATCAAGAGGTCATCCCTCGTATCAAAGAAGTGCCAAGCTTTCAGTTTTACCTGCACAAATCAGGTGATTTATACTGGGTGGGAACCACAGTAGGTGGATTTGAAGGCTATGGCTGGACCGGTGCGGTAGTGGACTGGAACAAACACGACGAATATGAGAAGCTCGTCTACGAAGAATTTACCGTTCCGATTAAGAACTACCTCCAAAAGCGTGGCTACTTTGGCCTGGTCACGTTTGAAGTTATTATCACTGATCAGGGAAAGTACTTGGTCGATTTGAACCCAAGAATCGGCGACGACACGACTCATTTGTTGCTAGCCAGGTACATGGCCATGGATTTCGGTCGGAAGCATTCAGCAATTTTTTCTTACCACAAGCACGAGCTGTTACCAAGAGAAG
This sequence comes from Stylophora pistillata, assembly GCF_964205215.1. Taxonomy (NCBI): domain Eukaryota; kingdom Metazoa; phylum Cnidaria; class Anthozoa; order Scleractinia; family Pocilloporidae; genus Stylophora; species Stylophora pistillata. The sequence continues at coordinate 38,362,452 of NC_142522.1, forward strand.
TCATTGCGAAAGCAAACGTAATCAACGCTAGAGGAAAGGGACTCATCGTAGTTTTGAATGCCGCTGACGACGAAAACGGTTGCAAGTCGAACTTCTCTATTTTTGCTAACACACCTGACGAAGTTCGCGATCTTTACTACCAATTCATCAGCAACGAATCAATGGTATGAGACCTTTAATACACTCCGTAATGTCCTCCTTTTGCAAAACGACTAATAAAAGAAAATAAAAAGGGAAAAAAAGAGTAACGAAAAAGTTATGCGTTTTTGAGAAATCAAATTCATTCGCTTGTAACATGTTATATTGTTTAGAAATAGGCCACGATGCAAATCACTGTGTTAAGTAAGATTGATCTTGCTCGGAAACAAATCGTTTTACTTGTCAGGAATATTGATTGAACATTATTTCATCTGGAGTTAAGACCATATTGCATGTCTGAGCTGAAGAATTTGCTGTATTCTAAAAAGTTGATAAATATACAACTTTTAACGCTTTGGGTAAAAGTGTTCTTCTGTTGATAAGATAATGAGTGGCTAAAAATGTTTGACATATCCACAGATTTCAGTTGGAAGACTACTTTTGTCTCATTCCGGACAGAAATTTTGCTGTCAGAAAAGAATGCAAGCACTTTTTGCCGTGACACGCGACAAAAATGAATATCTATAAATCGTGATTTGTTCAATATCCTATTCAACGCCTTCCGTACTTCTGTTGTGCTATTTGTCACGGAAAGGAGCAGATCACAATTTTGTTTTGTTTTGTTTTGTTCTTTTTTGTGTCACTATCACAAGGCAACTTTCTCTGCTGTCCATTTGAATGTCGCTTGAGATATGATTAAAAAATTAAGAACCAATGCCTCTTTTTTCAACAAATAGTTTTCCGTAATACTGGAAACTTGAAAGACGTTAATTAACTTGTTTCAGTTAAAACTTTTGAGAGTTGGTAGGATTTGTATTCTTTCTACGTCATGAAATCCAAACGTTGGACCACCTCGGCAATTAAGCGCACGAAATTTCGTCATTTGCCTCTACTCATTTCTGTTTCAAATAAAGCCAAAAAGGTATCCGCTTCAATTAATTTTTAGAGCTAGGTTGTAATCAGCAGCAAACTCCCGAAAATATGTATGGGAATATTAACTTGCTAATTTTTCTAGAAAGAAGTGTGCCCTTTTAGCCTGCCAACACCTAACCGGCCTCGCTGTGTATGCTATCATTTCGTGGGTTCGATTTGCGACAGAATTCCAAAAAAATTACCAGATTTGTTTAACCTTACATCAGAATGAAAATTGGCGAACCAACTTCTTTTCGTTTGAGAAAAGCAGAAAAAAAAATATAGGAAAAGGGCAACACCGTCAAAGTTGTTCACACTATATTATTGTAAATATTGATAAACTACTGGAACATGATGTTGTCTACGTTTAAATCTTTAATGATGTCAGGACATGGAATTGTTCTATTCACTTTTAACTAGGAATATTTGTTCTATATTTTTCTCTGAGTATAGTTGATCTTTTGACTTTTGAACTGAGCCTCGCCGTAAGTTCGATATAGATAGGCACACTGAGAACTTGGACATTGGTGTCAGTCAACGATTGTTTTCCAATTTTACTAGGCACCATGTTCACAGGGTTATAACGTCTAACTAAAGGCTAGTTTGTTTCTCAAATTTTGCCATAGATTTGAATAACTGGATTCAGGAAGTTCGTTTCGTCCAATTCTGTCTCTATTCGTACTCGTAATTAACAGGTTTTGTTCATCACCCGCTTGATTACCGACCGAATCGGACTCCATTCAGTCCTGTTCCATTACTTATGTCCCAATCTAACAACTAGTTCATGTTTTACTGTTAGTTTTGGTCTGTTTCATCGATATACAATGGATGATAGATGGATTCAATTAGGTGGTAGGTTCTATAGAAAATGTCTTAGATCGGGGATATGTATAATTCCCCATCAACAATGAAAAGTTCCAAATTAACCCAAAGAGTAGTGTCGTTTATGGGTACGTGTATGTGTGTGTATGTTTTCTTTTCCCTTTTTAACACAGGAATGAGATTTAACACAACTTTTAACTTTGGTTCTGTTAAACTAAATAAACGATCGTTGGTTCAGGGAATCATGTTTTTGATCAACTATTCAAAGTTCTTTGAAAGTTCAAACGAATTATCTAGTATGGGTGAAATGCGGGAATCTCGGTGCTTTTACAAGTAGACTATAATCCCTTACGTTTTCCCTATCGGTTCTACTTCTTGCGTTACTCAGTCTAGGTTGCGATCAGATTCCCCTTTACGGGAAATATGAATATCCTACAATCCGCCTCGCTCCAGAGAGTGGCTTCATTGTTCAGTCGGTAGTAGCGCACTACTAGTATCTAGGTGGGGAGTCACGGGTTCGAATCCCGTCGAAGTCTGATTTTTTTTCCAGGTTTCTTTTCTGTAACTCCTTAAATTGCAGTCCACGCACGATGACCATTTAGACCTTGGGCTAAGGAGGAGGGGGGGGAGGGGAAGCTTTTAGCTTGTGTGTGTTTAGCTGCCGACTTTTCTTCCCTCCGCGTTTTTGTTTTTACTCAAAAATAAGGGGAGGGGGCGTTCCCTTCCCCTACATCCGCCATTGGTTTGGTCATTCTGGTATGTTGCTCCTCACCAGGCCACCTCTCTGGAGAAACCTCCCTCCACCCTGGAAACTACCCAAAGTACCTTACGGGGTCATCGCGTGCTATTTATTTTATTTTACTTTTTTTTCCAAGTAACGCCTACCTCATACACTGTAAATTAAAAGAGCGTCGGAGAGAGTGGAGTGGGGGGGAGGTGTAGGGTGCGCGTACAGGTTCATTCCCCGAACGGCGGCTGGTGATCAAGTAATCGAGCCCGAAACCACCAATCCTTTGTTGACCTTACAGAACTTTTCCCTCAGTGCGGAATGGTTTGTACAACGGTAAGGTTTGATGCAGGAAATGAAGGTTCACTGCTTTTTCCAATGTTTAACCAACATTCTGAAATCTTAATGGCTACCTGATTAAGTGACATTGATTTTGGCTTAAAATCACTTTTTTATCTTCTTAGTCTTGTTTCTGGCCTCAGCATTCACTCTTGTAAGTTACTACTTGCTGGGCTATCTATCTGGAGTGGTATCTCTCCGTAGGACACTCGTGCGCCATTTGGAGACCACTCCATCCTTCCAAATAAAATAGGGACCTAAAGAAACCACGACGGCGACGGCAACAAGGACGTAGAAAAACAAGAGTTCTAATTGGCAGAACAATAGCTCAGCACGTGCGTTCTGAAACTTTGTACATTTCTTAGCCGTCCTATGCAAAACAACAACGTGAAATCGCCAAAATTTGCGTCGCCTGCGAACCGGAACCGCGACGGCAAATTATGTTAATTCCCATTTGGAACTCAACGGCTACTTTATACGCCATACTGAAGTTGAGCTGTGGCGCTGTATGAGACAGTAAGCTCCCGCAGCCATTTTTTAAATCCTGACCAAGAGTAGAAATTAATTTTTTAATCGAAATCTTCCTTGGCGTCGCCGTCGCGGTTTCTTAAAGTCCCTAATGTTTTAAGAAATCAACAAGACGGTTTCCGAAGGTTATGGCAAAATTTTAGTTTATTTTCTTGCCGTTTTTATTTGAGGGACAATACAAATGAAAAAATTTTGAACCAGTCTCTCACAAAAGTCTTGTAACTTGCAAAAACCCTCTCAGCCTATGTTCTACTTCGTCAGGAGTCGTTGGTTGCTAGTGCTATCTAAGACTAAAGAGAAAAGGAAGAAAATTAAACTAATACATCGTTTTCCCAAGAAAACGGCAAGGATTCTAATGATCAAGGATTCCAGCATTGATTTAACACCTGGAATAAGTAAAATGGGAGATATGATAGGGGTAGTTAACGGGCTACATGCTGGATCGAGAGGTCTGGGTACTAGCCCTACCCAATCCACACCAAAGAGGTCTGGGTGATAGTCCCACCCAGTCCACACCAAAGTGTTCAAATGGGTAAACTGACAGAAAGACAACTAATAAAAAGCTGAGAGGCACCAGAAATGAACTGGTATCCATTTCATGTGGATTAAACATATCGTATTATCTTAATTAAACACACTTAGCCTTTACTTAAAAATCTTCAGTTTTAAACCAGTGTTTTTTTGCAAGGCCAGCATTTTAATATGGGTCTGGCATTTAAGCAAGAAAGTACAATCATTTATTTCTTGACAACGAATATATGAAATTCATATATCTGAACTGCAGTACTAGTGCAGCAGAACTGCACTAGTATCGCAGAGGTCAGTGGTTCGAATCCCATAGAGGCCTGAATTTTTTCAAGTCTGAACTTCACTATTGCTTAAATAGTGCGCTTTACTGCGAGGGTTGTGCACAAATACATTTATTTCTTGCCACCAAAACAGGGGATTTGCAGAAACTGTTCTAGACCACTTGATTCCATTGCCTTAAGACTTCACTTAATTATGGAAATTAATGATTTACAGACCCTCGGCTCATAGTCTGGGGCAGGCAACCTCATCTGCAATTGTAAAATAACTTTTCATCAGGAAGTCCATCAAAATAACATGTAAACATGCCAAGTAAATAATAATAATAATAACAATAATAATAATAATAATAATAATAATAATAATAATAGTGTCTTTATTGTTCAAAAGATAAAATTACATATCTTATGTTACATTAAAAAAGGGTGTAAATGAGCTTAGGTGTATCTCTAAATAAGATAAATATATACGTAGAGACAAATACAAAAATCAAATACAAGAAGTACACTTTTACAAAGCTACATTGTACTTAAAAACAATTCTATTAAAAAATGTATTCTTAAAATGGTTCGTACGAATGGCGGGCATTACAGGGGATTTAATTCTTAAATTATATCTCATAATCTTGGTTTAAGGGAAGTAGGCTCTAAGAGGGTGGCTAAGGATAGTAGAAACCTTGCTACAAATTTTGTGATCTTGCACATTAAGTAAGTCACCTATCACTAATTTCTTAGATATGTAACTAAGTTTAAAACAACGATCTAAAAACTGCTGGGCTATAGTTAGCTCTGACTCAGACGCCCCATTCACAGATAGAGCATAAGTAATATTAGGTAGGACAATGGAATTAAATAAAACATCGACTTCTACTTGGCTACAACCTTTTTTGCAGAGGCATCTCAGAAAACGTATAAACATTTATTAGCTTTACCTAACTTTTCTTTTAGCTGAGTACTGAATTTGCAGTTCGGCTGAAATTTGAGGCCTAGAATGGTTAATGTACTAGTCTGAGGTATGCCAAAAATACTTTTGTAGGCCTAAGCAGTGTGACCTTTTTTTATACATAATAAGCTCTTTACATTTAGTAGAATTTGAAGTCATTCTATTTTGGCCTGCCCACTGTAAAAACTGACTCATTAGTAAATATGAAGTCTCTTGTTGGCCATATACACAAACTGTGGTATCTGAAGCATATTACACTCAGCAAGCATAAGGACAAAGCCCTTTCCATTCCTTTCTACTAATGATTCCTTGTTCATGTGCACTACTCCATATTAGTTCATGCCCATATCCCTGAGCAACAGCCATGGAAGCCAGGAAACTGGGTACTTATAAGCTATTAACCTCTGTACTCCAAAGATCTGGGCCCAGTTGTGCAAAGGCTGATTAGCACTCAACCATGGTTAAATTTTAATTCAGGTTTCTTTATTACTCTGCTCAAAGGCTTTTTTAGGAAAATTTTCCCTATTCTTTTTACATCCAACTGAATCATTAAACTGCAGGCAAAAAGATTCAAACTGAATTTTCTTTTAAAGCTTTTAGACATGAAATCAAATTTCTCACTAACATTAGGTAATGCCTTAACCCACCTTTGAACAACGTGGCCCTGAAGGCTACTTTGCACTCCTTTTGGAATAACATTTTTTCTAATTTCATTTTTAATGATGGCTTTCCTAAGAGTTTGATAAAATTATTGACTAGCAGTAATAATTAATAAAGAATGAGGAAAATGACCAAATAAATGATATAAAATTAGGAAAAGAAAGACATTTCTTAGTTACTTTCATTGATAAATTCACTTCAAAGATAGGTTTAACAATGAAATGAAACTTTGCTGAAGAAAGACAAAAGCTAGACCTAAGAGATCTAAAGGATCCTGTAATGCCCTGTGACAATTAAGTTGGCAGGGGGGAGGGGAAACCCAGATGGTGAGTTACTGAATATAAAATAACTACTGGTAACAGTAAAAGTATTGAGCAGATTAAAGAGAAATTCATTTTGGTTTGAGAAAGCTGGACAAGTTATATATGCCAAAAAATGATAAAGGTATTGATAGAACGGCATCCCATTCTTGGGGGGATGGGGGGGAATTATTATTAATTACAATTGGTTAAAGAAAGTAGAAAGTAGAAACCAACAGGGGCCACTTTGCCTGCAGACCTTATGATTTAAAAAAGGTGTAAAATTAGTAACCTGGACTAGCCTGGGGGCCATTTCATCTGGCGTCCACCCAAAACATGGATGTGAATGTGAAAGACCTCTTGACCTCCATCTTTCCCATCATTGATTACAACACGAAAGCCTTTGGCCAAATTCTGTTCAGCTGCAACTTTTTTGGCAACCACCAGGAGATGGCCAAGCAACTACAAGAAATTCAGAAGATTAAAAAGTTATAATGAAAATGAAATCATGAATTGATTTAAATGTAATATTGAGGCAAACATGTATCGCACTCAGAATTTAAAAGAGTCAACTTTCAGTGATAAAAATGTCACTGACAGATTTCTGCAGGACCAACAATTCTCCGCTGGGACGAAAACAGGTCAGCTTGGAGGATTGTATTATAAGATGGATGGCCATTAAGCCAGATTGTTCCTTGTCTTACCTGTTCATCAGAGTCTTCTACTTTAGACAGTTGAGGTATTGGCTTCTTTGGAATTACAAGGAAGTGCACAGGTGCCTGAGGATTGATGTCCTTAATAGCAACACACTAATAACAACACAAAAGTAAATGAAAATAGAAAAATTATCATTAATGAAAAAAAAAAAGGCATAATAATGTATCAAAAACACAAAGAAGCTAAGTCATATTCAGTGCTTTCAATAAGATTTGAAATAGGTGGTTACCTTGGTACAGCACCCGCTGGAGAGTGACTTGAGTGCAGCTTGAGCGTGGCGACTGTGACTTGAGCACAGTGAAATATACCTGGCGACTCACATCAGAATACCTGCCAGAGTTCCAGCGGGTCCCAGGTCTTATTGAAAGCACTGCATATTTTTGACTTTCAGCTGCATGATCCATTAACCCTTTACCTTCCAAGATCTGACTGAACATTAATTCTCCCATCTAGCTGAACACATTTTAGTGTTGGATAAAGATAACCTCGATCTGATAAGTTTGAGTATTCTTATTACCTATTTTCTGGATAATGTATGGATATTACAGAGAGATGTTATGTTTTAATCGCCTCTGGTAGTTAAAGGGTTAAATATATAATCATTTGTTTGGGAATGCAAAGACTATGAAGAGCGACGTACAGCTGATTACAGCAAAAAAAAAAATCAACTTGGTATGTGGAAAACGACGACTAAAGCTTAAAAAAAAATTTAAAAAAAGCTTAGGCTAATAACCCTTATGTAGCTTCTTGAACACTGCCAGGAAAATTCAAGATTTGAAGAGTGTAACCTCATTGCGGAATTCACTTTCACTTTGATCAACTTTTCATGCATTGTAGTTCACGTGCGAATTTCTTTCGAGATGGATCGTTCCTCGACTCTGTTCCTCAGACATGTCTATTCTTGGTTATAATGTATCTTCTAAAACAGTTCTATTATTAGAGTAACTACAGCATCGTACCTAAACTAACAATATTTAATTAAAAAAATCAATATGTTGCGGAACGTGGCGGAGTCAAAGAATTCTCTTTTTAACAGTGGCCTCAAATAATCACTTATTCGCACGTTTTTTTAAACTTAAATTTGTGCCCTGGATCTAAATTATAACAATTATTATTACTATTACCTGATCATCTTCGTGGAGAAATTCGGACGGAATCTCTCTCCGAATTATTTTGGAGAAGATGCTGCCCCCTTCCGCCATTGTGCTATATCGTCACACCCATAGTTCCTTGCAAATTGCTGCTCATCCAATCTTCAGGGAGGCGTGGTTGGTTGTTGTCACAAACAGCCCAAAGCGAACTGAGAAATAAGGAAAGGAAAAAGATGAAATGCCCTTGCTAAAAGGTTAATTATCTGTATTTAAGATATATAGATTTTTTCAACACAGCTTATAAGGAAAGAAAAATGCGATTAGAGTGACAAATACGTCCTGTGTAAATAGCGTTACTTAGTCCTGTCGTGACACTTCTTTTGTCAGCTGATGGTGTCACGGCAACCAAAAAGCTAGAACCAGGGCTTCTGAGTTGCTTGCGTGCTGGGCAATCAAAAGGAAAGCGGAAAACTCTCTTTGCACCTTTAATTTGGGGGATCAGGCTTGCCCGGGACTTCAACCCACGCTTTTTTGTTTACTGTCCAAAAACAGCTGACAACAGATTTTTCTTCGCTAGATTTGTTATAAAAATAGAACAGCACTGAACGAAGGAATCAGTCTTGGTCAGCTCACCCATATATAGCTGCTCGGTTTGCCCTTGTTTAAATTGTGATTTTTATACAGTTGAAGTTGTTGTTTAAAGACAGTAGAGAAGGCTTAAAATGTCTCTACGAAATCGTCTACTGAAACGGCAATCTTCTCTAGCCATCCTGGTTGAGCAAGAAAGGGAAACTTGTGAATCTACAAGTCGTCCGCCGTCTGAGATCGATCAGGGTACTGAAGAGCTAGATGACGCGCGAGAGACCGAAGATATTCCTGCGCCTGGTGAATCAAACATAGAGGACGACGAAGTTTTACCCGAGAATAAAGGCGACGTAGACGAGGACGGAGGTGATACGGATGTTCCAGTTTCCAGTGAGGACGAAAATGAGCCGCTTGCAGTTTCCTTTTCACCGCCTTTGAACAAGAAAACCTTTTCCATGTTTGTCCGCGAAGGACAAGCACGTGCGGCTGAAGAGGACCCTCCTATTCGTCTCTCCCGCCGGTTAATGTCAATACGGAAAAGAGGAAAAGCTCTGCCGATGATTGATCTGACAGAGGAGTTTGAGTTTTATGCGGGTGACTTTCTAACCGTTCGAGGAGAGGACAATGATTTCTACGTTTGCCGCGTGCTAGAAGATGTTCCTGAGAGCGCGTCGAACTTCAACGTTGCGTGGTTCAATAGAGTGGATGACAATGTGTACGAGGTGAGACTGGAGAAATGTTTTCGTGATTTTTTGAGAGAAGTTTGCGAATGTTTTGATTATAGTGTTCATCCTGAAACTGACATTAAGGAAGGTGACGCCAATTACTGATTTCTCATCAAAATTAATGAACTTACCTCGATTTGTATCACGAAGCGTGCTTTACCAGTTGGTGAATATAAGTGCGTATCGTTTAAACGGACAGTGATTGGAAAATTCTCACAATTTTCTGCAAAAGATGCCAAGCACACGAAGTTTAAATACCCAAAGTTTACAGCTTTGTGTGGTGTGACCATTTAGTATTGCGTGACTCTGACACACCCACTTTCGTTGATGAGGTTTTAAATAGCTCGGAAGTTTGTTTGTTTTTTTCTCGGTTTCGTCAATTTTCGGTCAGAATCTTTAATCAGCGGGCTTTTAAAATTGGCATTATTCAATAAAACCTAAAAAAAAAGCTTTCATCCAACAAGTTATGATTGTGATGGAATAGAGTTCAACAAACAGATTTTGAATACAGCTATTATAAAGCTGCATGTTGGGAAAGGTCAGGCAAAGTGGCCTCTTCTTTTACTACAATTTCTTAAATTAAAGTTCAGTTCTAAGGATAATTTCTTTACATATACTGCAAGGCTGTGCTCTAACAAAAAGTGAAGGGAGCCCAGTGCTCTCAAACTGTGCAATCCAGGGTGCCCATCATATACTTTTTATAAAAAATAAAAGATTCCCAAGTTGCCCAAGAGCAAAAGTAAGGTGCCAGGGGCCACCGGGCACTGCTAGACGACAGTCCTGTACTGTATAATGATCATGACCAGGTTAAAACATCATTTGTTTCATTTTATTGTGGCTAGATTTTTTGTATGTAAAGAAACTTTCTGCTGAGTTTTTGACCAAAATTTGGGTGACGTGTAAAGTTGAAGAAGACTCATTGTGTGATTTTTCTCTAGATAGATTTAACTATACTTTACTGCACAGTCACTGGATTTATTTGTGGAATCTAATTTGCAGGTTTCTTTTGACGATGTATGTCATATGGATTCAGTTATCACTCGTGTGGCAATGTCAGAGTTTGAACCAGAAAAGTTTGCAGTCTCCAAGCAGCACATAAAACAAACCAAGAAACTGTTGAGAGAATCTCTGGCTGCTGAACATGGAGAAGAGGACATGCCTGAAGAAGGTGCTATAAAACATAATAATAATAAAAATGAAACAATAATTACGCTTGAATGAAAGCTGATGCAGCAATCCTTCACAACACACACTGAATAGATATTGCTAACTTAAAGGCAAATGCCAGAGTGGCATGCTCAAGAAGGGGGGGAGGAAGCTTCTAGTTATTTTCATTACAGAATGCTAGATATTCTCGGGTTATGAATAGTTTATGTGGTTATAATGTAGAATCTGTGAGTGGTGAGGAAGATGCAGTTGATGAGGAAGAAGATGAGCCAGATGAGGATGAACCTCCTGCAAAAAGGACTCGGCGGGGGTCCAAGGCTGCCTCAACCCCTACCCCTCCAAAGAAAGGGAGGAGAGGGCAGAAAAAGACCGCACCCACACCCAAAAAGAGTCCAGGGAAGAAAAGGAAATCTGCCCAGTCTAAGCCAAAGAAGGAAAAGAAGAAGAAAGATGTTGCAGAGAAAAAAGAAAAACCAAGGCGTGCTGGAGTTTTGATTCCTAATGAAGATATTGAACTGCTTGAGAAAGATCCAACATTTGAAACAAGGTTTGTTGATAAGAATTTTCTTAACTGTCTTTTGCTCGTGTACATAAATTCTCTCAAGGCACAGTGATATGAGGTTCTTCTCCCTGAAGACAAGAAGGAATGATGTCTGAATGTGAGCAACTGCACACCTACCCTTCTCCTATGCAAACAGCAGTCAACTGATAACAAGGTAGGGTTAATGTTGAGTTAGGGGAGGGGTGGGTGTGCAGTTGCTCACCACTGACATTGATTCAATTATTAGTTATGAATGCATTGATAATTAATGATTGGTTAATTTGAATAGCATGTACATTTAGTGTTGTTAACTGTATGGTGTAAACTAAAGTACCAGGTGAGTACAAACATGAAAGTTTCACCTCATAACTGGTAAGTACCAGGAGTATGAACAGCTTTTTTTTTTATATAATTAATAATAATTAATAATTATGTAATACCCCCATTGTCTATTTACAGTAATCTCATTAAATCCAGTCTCACTGTGATTGTTGTTTCATTTGTAGAGATGATATTTCCCTGATGCCTGTCAAATGGGCAACCAGAGCGGTCTTGCTGAATGACATGAAGATGTTGAAAGAAGTTATTGATGACCGAGAAAATGTTTACTCAGTATGTACAGTCATATCTAAAAGAATGAACATTTTTACATACTACACATTATTTCTAATGAATGATGTGGCCATGGTTTATTTATTTAAATTTTTTTTTTGTTTCTGGCAGGTTCATTGGCCAAGAAGTCCCGAAGTTCAGTTGGGTGCAATACATTATGCACTTTTAAACCAAAACCATGAGGCATTGAAACTCTTGCTGACAGATTTGAAAAGTCTAGCTACAACAGAGTCATATGTGCCACGCAAAAACAAACCTACAGTGTCTTTGAACCGCATGGATACTGGAACGTAAGTTGGAAACATTTTGGTGTTACCTATAGCTTCAAGGAATGTGTCCTCAGTGTGTTTTTCAGCTCACAGTAGTTTATAATTCTGCAAGTTACATTTAATCTAATCTTGCACAGATACAACTTTTACACCTTTGGTCATGCAGTAAGGGATCTACATTCCAGCAGAGGATCCAGACAAGGCAACAATGCTTTTCTTGAAGTAAGTTACATTTGTTTGTGAAGCAAAATTTTGAGAGACATGCAAATGCCATACTTGGTCAATTAGGACAGCTGAATATTACTTTTACACCTCTACTTTGGCCAGCATATTCTTGTCAGGAACATGTTGTAGAATAAAAGAAAAAAGACTGAAAAATACAGTCTTGATGTAGATTACGTTGACAAGTGCAAGTATTTTCCATCAGCTACACTATCCAATTCTTCACTAGTTTTCCTTTGATCGATCAATTCAATTGATCTATAAAATAATTTTACTTTTTACAGGATGAGACTAAATTTAGGAAAAGGGGCCACGATCTGTCTGAACTTTTTAACTTCTGCTTCAAAAAAGAAGTTCCACTGGAGACGGTTAAAGTGCTTATAAGTGAAATGTGTTCATTGGAAAAAACAACCCTCCATGAGGCAGAACAGGTATAATACACTAGAGAAAAATCTCTCGATTTTAGATCTTTAAAGGTTGGCATCTCTGCTTCAATGGTATATTAATATTATTCAATGAAAATTAAGCTGGAACTCAAAAATTGTCTCAGCTGGAGGAAAAAGCTACATGTATCTGGAGGTGGGGTGTTTTAAAGTGAAAGTATTAAGTAGTACATTGATCAAGAAGCAACAATTATAATAAATGACACTTCTTTTGTTATCTGAATTTCATAATCAAGGAAGGTATTGACTGTGTCTGGATTGCCATCAGGAGTGGAAACAGAAAAGTTGCAGGCTATTTTGTTGATAAGGGTGTGGACAAATTTGGATTTGGTTTCAACTTTTTGCATAAAGAGGTAAGATGTCACTTTTGATAATCATCTGTTATCAAGCAAGTGCTTACTTATTTGATTTTAATTTAGTAATTGTTTTATATGAAACGCATTGGCTCAAAAATTGAAAAAAATTGTGTCAATCTTTTATTAATTTAAAAAGAAACTAAAGACTCACTTATTTAAGGAGCCATTCTTAGTATGAAAGTTGAAATCACTCATTGTAATTTTTAGACTTGATTATCAATTTATTTTCTGTATTATTGTAATTTTCATTTAAAGTATCTTTCATTTATATAAATTATAGTATTTTTAACTTGTAAATAGATGTATTACCATATTGTAAAGCACAAATGAGAATTTTTATATTTAACAATTGGTTCATTCATCAGGGTGTGTTCATCGAGATAATGGGGCATGCAGGAAGTTTGGAGAGCATGAAAGATGTGTAAGAGTTGCTTGAGGTGTAGTCGAGAGCAACTCTAGCTTCTTGAGTGCTCTCCAAACTTCCCAAGTGCTTCATATCTCCATGAACGCCCAGCTGATGTATGAACCAATTGTTTTATAACATTTTCAACACTGTAGTTTATGTATAAAGGGCAGAAATTCCCTCTCCTGTGCTTCAATGCATTGTTTATTTTGTTTTGGAAAAGTATTTCATCATGCTTCAATGATCTTGTCTCAGATTGGTCAAAAACTGACAGGTGCATTCATGCGTGGAAATGAAGTTAGAGTTCCGAAACAACATGAAACCGGTGATTGTTTTGTTTTCCCTTTCTCTGGGTTCTTTATCGGGAGTTAAAAAATCAATTCCCAGAGAAAAAGTAGGCAGATCTTCATCGGCTTGTTCGCTTGTTGCCATGTCTAGTTTAACTTTCTTGTGGAAGTTTTTCCCGTTTTTTTAATGAAAAATGCTGAATTCACTTGCGAGAAAAAAATTTTTTCGTGAGGCATTAATTTTGTTTGCTGATGTCAACAGCGTGCACAATGGAAAATTGAAGCACACTCGCGCTATTGAATTTGATTACATGGATTTACAAGTTACAGCGTATGTTATAATGATGTTTGCACAATAGAAATGTAATATAAATTATTATAATAATAATATACATGAAAAAATTTCTCAATTCTGATTGGTTAAGATGAATGTAGTTTTCAGTTAATTCAGTGCAGAAGAGAGTTAGTTTCTTTGTCTCAAAAAAAAAACATTTCCATTTTACAGATACTAGCCATCCACATACTTAACAGCATGACACACTCATTTTTAACATTTTAGTCTGGATGGCTAGTATCTGTAAAATGGAAATGTTTTTTTTTTGAGACAAAGAGAGTTATTCCTAATAACATCTTAATTTGATATAAGTTGTTATTTAATTAACTCATGCAGTTGAAATCATGGCATCAAACATTGTTTTCTCTCAGGTTCTTTTGAATGATAATCAAGAGTTGTCCAAGTTTAGAAGCCAGTCTGTAAAGAAAAAGCCCACGGAAAATAAAGTTGTAAGTACATCTTAACCTTTTAACACCCAAGATCTGATTTTTCTATACTCCCTTCCAGCTGATACACATGTCCTTGTGCATTAGTTATGAGAAATTAGTGTTAGATCAACAAAACAACTTCTACCTGGTAACTATGAGTATTCTCATTACCTGTTTGCTGGATAATGTATGTTTATTGTGGAGAGAATTTACAAGTTAATCACTTCTAGATCTGGGAGTTCACAAGAGAAGACACAATAGTAAAGTTGTTATATCAAGGATCATCATTAATAAAAGTATTTGATTTTGGTTAATAATTGTTGGCCAGGACCAATATTTTTTTGAAGAAGGTTAAAGGTTACACTGTCTATTTTTTCAGATCTTGCCAATTCATGCAGCCTGCATTAATCCAAATGGAGAGTACCTCAAAGCTTTGTTAAACTCAGTACCAGAGTACAGTGTTCCTGACAAAGATGGCTTCAAACCAGTGCATTATGCAGCAGCATGTGAAGGTCCTGGTCCTCTGAAGGTGTTATTAGGAAGGTAATAACGTTAATTATTAAAAACTGGATCATTGGATAATGCAATTCAAGACTTTGTATTGGCTTAGCCATTATGGTATATAAGCCAATATACCATAATCTAATATCTGTACATCGTAACATCTGGTTTCTTCCTTCAAAATAAAGTCGAGAATATTAACCTAATATCTTGGGGGCCTTTTTTTAAATAAAACAATTATTCCACCCGCGCTTGTTGGATATGAGATGATTATAGCCAACTCGGCGCTATGCGCCTCATTGGCTATCTATCATCTCATATCCAATGCGCGCTTGTGGAATAATTGTTAATTAACTCTGTACACTCTAACATTTGTTTGCATAATTATTCATACTTTTCTGACTATATACCTCCTATGGGGTTGACCCATGGAGAATTTTTTTTAACAAATAAGTCAGAGCTTCTTTCAGTCAGATAATCATTTCTTTTTTTTTTCCTGTGATCTTAATGTGTGATTTGGGAGTGATATTGTAAGAAGAAATTAGATGTTAGTCATTCTTAGAGATCAAAGGATTATGTGAGGTCATTACCATCAGTTTTGGTGGACTGTGATGTGAATTACGCATGGATGTTCATAGAGTATCAGGGACCTTCTTAAAAAACATACTGGTAGTCTTTTTATTGACTAAATTAAAATATATATATATATATTACCTTGTGGTGGATGTTTTCAGCCATCTTTCATGTTAAATGTTAGATCATAGTAAAACATCTACCAAGTTCAAAAAATTTTTTTTTAAAAAATCTTCTAGAGGGGCTGATCCAAATGATCCTGGACCAAGAGGTATGACACCTTTAATGATTGCTTGTAAACATGGACGAGAGGAGAATGTCAAAGAGCTTCTAGCAAGTGACAATCAGGATGATGGTGATGATGATGATGATGATGATGATGATGATGATGATGAATCTAGAGAAGTCTCAACACCCAGGATTGCAATTGATATTAAGAACAAACCCAGTATGGCTGCAATCCACTATGCCGCTAAAAATGGGCATTTGGTAAGTGCTTCTGGCAACTGAGGTCACTCCTTAGTGCTTACTGGTCAGTGTTACGGCAAGTCAGCCCATCAGAGGTATTATAATGTTTCATCATTGAGTAAATTAACTAAGGCATTAATTTTTACATAATGATACAGGGCATCATCAAGCTGCTTGTTGCTGCAGGTGGTAATGTTGACCTTCAGACTGGCTCGGCAAGAGGAAACATGTCGCCATTGATGCTGGCTGCTGCTAGAGGGCATCTAGATGTTGTAAAAGAACTCATTAAGCTAAAAGCTTCTCCTGATAAAAGAGGTAGCAAAACATGACAATGGCTTTGATTTCAAACAATGAAGTTGTTTTCATAGTCCAGTGATAGACAGTAGTAGAGCAGTCTACACTGTGGTTGCATGCACTGTATGGTGTACATTTGAGTATGACCTCACCCAATCCTCTCTCCAGAGCCTTTTAGATAGAAACAGTACTCAAACTTTTAAATTGGGAAAACAGTTCTTTCTACTCCCATTTTGTGTGAAAATTGTGCCCCAGTTTGGGTGAGAAATTCATCAACAATGAGATGATGGTTCATATTTTGATGTCATCAATAGACAGATTTATAATTATTTAAAACAGGGAAGTGGAAGAAGACACCCCTTATGTATGCTGCAAAGAATGGCCACTCCCCTATTGCAGCATATCTCCTGAGGCTTGGTGTTGATCCGTGTGCTGTAGACACATCTGGAAATACTCCAGTACACTATGCAGCAGCTTATGGCTGGCTACATTGCTTAAAGATGCTGATACAAGCAGGAGGGGATCCAAATGCAGCCAACCAGTGGAAGGCATGTACTTGTACTTTGCAGCTTCCAGATTAACATGAGTATAACTTTCTTTTCAATCCCTGCACCTCATAGTGTCCAGAAATTTTTCTCTAATATCTTGTGAATTTTTTTTTTCAGGTCACTCCTTTGGCCATAGCACTCATGAAGGATCAAATCCCTTGTGCTGATTATCTTCTCAGTCTAGAAAATGTCGATGTAAATTTTCCCGATGACTGTGGACGAACATTACTCTGTCAAAAGCTCAGCTGCTCAACTCTAAACGAGACCTTATTGCAGATGGTTACATTTCTGGTGGAGAAGAAAGGAGCTGATGTCAACAAAGCAGATATTGAACAGTGCACACCAGTAGGTTTCTTAAGTGTTTCAGTGCGCCAGCATTGTGTTCTCATTTGTAAACGTGATAGGAACTAAAAATGATCTCTTTTACTCTTATTTATACAGCTTCATTATTTGGCTGCTAGCTCCATTTTTCACAGTCAACCTTGGGTGAGTATGATTCTTTAGCAGTTTGTTCTTGATTATCATCAAGGGAAATTGTTCATTAATGCTATGAGTTTTTTCTCTATGGCTCAAAATAGTGGCACAGTATATGTTCACTATTAAAATACTGTATTAATCACCACACTGTAGAGTAACAAGTAGAATGAGTTGATTACTATGTTAATTACCAAATTTGACCAACGCTTTTCAACTTTTGTGTATTTTACTCAACAGGATAGAGAACTGAGATATTCCAAACCTCCACTGCTGAAGACAAATCTTGCTGATGTGTCATGTAAGCTTGCCAAGCTCTTTGTATCAGCTGGAGCAGACTTAAATGCTCTCAACAAAGAAGGTCAAACACCGATTATGGTTGCTGTCCTCCAGGTTTGTGCAAGTTTCTATTTGAATTAATTAGCACCAAATTTCCGAAGCAAAAATTAAGTGGAATATGCGTAGCAAGCGAAAAGCCACCTTAATCGAACATGCATTTTAAACGTTTTATCGCCGAAACTCCGCTCGACCAGTTCGTGTCCAGTCCGCCTACGATTCATTTGTCACACTCTTCCCCCCCCCCCCCTCCTAATGCTGGACTACAGTTTCTCTTTAAAAAAACTAATCAATCAATAATATTCAAAGTCAGGACATTGTCGCATTCGCGACTGTCCACCACTCTGCGTTATCCGTTGGACGCGACTTCCGGTGGTACCATTTCCATCTGCAGTCTCCGGGAGTCATCCAACAGAGTCCGAACTTGCCGCCTCCTCTGTTTCGTCCTCTGCTCCTGGATTTTCATGATCCTCGACCTCCGGCTCCCCCACTGTACCTGCCAACGGTCCAGCCGTTGTATCTGCGTCGAGGCTCTCAATCATCTCCTACAGCCACTACTATCCCCACGAGATTCATCAACAACAACTAGATTTGGCATTACCAGAACTGGATCTTGATTTCCTTGTGGATCCTTCTCATTGCGCCTCCCTTCTACATTGGCCGGTGGAATTGTGCACAGTTTAATTTGGTTGTGATGTACTACTCTTCTGCGGGTTCTTACAGCTTTTGCTCCACAGTACTGGATCCTGTACGCAACATCTCCCACTTGCTTCACGGTTTTCCAAGGCCCCACCCACGGACAGTTAAATTTTTGGCATCGCCCCTTTCTTGTCGGGCGATCATACCACCACACCAGGTCGCCAACACGGTATTCTTTCTCTCTAGCCCTTTAGTCATAGCCCACTTTCTGTCTTTGGCGGGCAGTATCCAAACTCTCACGAGCCAAGTGAAATGCATTTTCTAATGTCGTTCTCAACTTCTTCCCAAACGCGGTCTGCGAGTATCCAGGTTCCGGAACTGGTGTTGCTACAAGATCAACTGGTCCATGCTCGAGAAAATATGGGGTAAAACCGGTGCTCTCGTGAACTGCCGAGTTGTTGGCCATCATGACGCCAGGAAGTTTCTCGTCCCAGTCTTTCTGATTCTCACTCACCACTTTGGAGAGCATCACGTTAACCGTTCTAATTACTCGCTCAGTCGCTCCGTCCAACTGCGGGTGGAATGGTGTCGTCCGTGTTTTACACGTTTGAAGAATGTCACACACATCAATCACTATTTTGGAATTCAAATTTGTCCCCTGATCACTATGAAGCTGTTCCGGGGCTCCAAGCCTGGGAATATACTCGTGTGCCAGCTTGTCCGCAATAGCCGCTGCAGTTCCTTCGTTAAGCGCAAACAGTTCCAAGTATTTTGTGAAGTTGTCAATCACCACTAGGGCATACCTGTTCCCATCGCTTGACACTGAGTATACTACCAAGTCTATAGTGGCGAGCTCACATGGTCTAGTCGTGATAATAGGTTTAAGTGGGGCTCTCACATTCGGCACTGCATCGCGTTTCCGTTGACACTTCGCACATTTCGTGCACCAATCTTTCACGTCTGTGGACATTCCTGGCCAGAAATATCGATCTTTCACCTTGTTCAGAGTTTTCGTCTGACAAAAGTGACCAGACTCATCATGTAACGAGTAAATGGCATTTTCACGCATCATCTTTGGAAGGACTGCTTGCCACTGCCATTTAACTTTGTTTGTAGGCTTCCATCTCCGGTAAACTACCCCATCCCGCAAACTGCAACGGCCATACTGATCATACAATTTGCGCAATTCACGTCCTCCGCTCTTCAGAGAAGATGCTCTGGGTTTCCTTCCCTGGTCAATCCGCCCCCTCAGTTGAGAAATGTCAACGTCAGCCTGCTGTTGGATCCTTAGGTCCTCCATCGCGTCATCTCGGACGTTGTTCACTGTTTCTGCTGGTACACGGCTCAATGCATCAGCGTTCATATGCTCCAAATCATCACGGTGCACAATGACAAAGTCATAAGTAGATAATTCAATAGCCCATCTCGCTCTCCGACTGGTGGGGTCACTTCCTGGATCAATGTTTCTGCTGCCAACTAAGGGCTTGTGATCAGTCACCACTGTCAAATGTCTACCCGCCAAATAAGGATGAAAATGGCGTATACTCCAAACGATTGCCCACCACTCTCTGTCATAGGTCACCCAGTTTTGCTGTGAGGCATTAAGAGATTTACATGCATAAGCAAACACGCATTCCTCATTCCAGTCCCCCTGTGACAACACAACTCCAATGGCATATTTCGATGCATCACAGTCGAGTCTGAAGGAGTCATCAAATTTCGGGTGCGGTAACTATGGAGAAGTTGTTAACCGTTCACGCAACTGCTTGAATGCTGCGTCACATTCTTGAGTCCACTGGAATTTGGATTTTGACTCAGTTAAACACCGCTGCCACCAGTGTAGCAAGCGAAAAGCCACCCTAAGTTTTGGGGCAATCCTGCTCTAAAGGGTAGCGTAACCGCCGCCAGTTATCGCACATCACATTGCTTGAAAGTTCAATCGAACATGCATTTTAAACGTTGTATCGCCGAGACTCCGCTCAACCAGTTCGTGTGCAGTCCCCATACAGTTCATCTGTTAAGTGAGAGACAGTGGAGAGAATTGATGTTTTGACCCTGGGAGTGAAAGGGTTAGTTATGGGTAAAATTCAATAACAGCTACCCGAAAAAACCTGTCGGCCGACTGTTAGCCAACAGTCGACCGACAGACGGCCGACAGTCGACCGACAAACGGCCGACAGTCAACTGACAAACGGTCGACTGATGACCAACAGTCGGCTGACAGGCGACCAACAGCTGGCCGACAAACGGCCAACAGTCAGCCGACTGTTTACAAGAAGTCTCACCAAAGATGTAAGTCCTTTTATTTACCAGCCCTTAAAGAGTACATTTGGTTTTTCTTTTTTTTCTACAGAATAATTTTCCTCTGATCGAGACATTGTTAGAATTGGGAGCTGATGGTTCAGCAGGAAAAACTAACGTGAACGGTTCCCAAGTGCTGCATTTACAAGCAGAAAAGGCTGATGATATCGACCTATCAGAGCTGTACCCAGATGCTACAGTTGTAAGTGTAGCTTTTATAATAATACAAATGAGGGTATGGTTTTTGGAGCTCACGTCATTTGAAATTTTGTTGTGGAGCATGTTGGCATGCACTAAGCTGATAGTGCAAGTTGTTGTTTATTAAAAAGTTAACTTTTCACTATAATAGGCCTTTTGCAGCTGGAGTCACGTGATCAATTTTAGATATATATTATGGGATACAACTTGAAGAATACCAGAGATCTAAAATACCAAAACGACCAAGTTTGGGCCCCGGGAATTACAGAGCACTGTTTTTACAGCGGTTTGAACTTTCGGAAAATTTAGAGGATTTGTATGGAAAATGTTGGTGGAGAGCATGGCCTTGCTCTCCAGCAACTTTTTCCATATAAACCTTCTTATTTATTAAAAAACTCAGAGTGTCATCAAATCCCATTTTTGAATAATGGAGGCCTCAAACTTGGCCATTTTGTTATTTTCGAATCGCTTTTTCCATTTCTGAATTTGGCTAAGTTATAGCCCATAATTTCATGAAAAGTAGGTCACGTGATGGCTTAGCTGCAAAAGGCCTATTAACCTTACTTCAATTAAACATTTAGAAATAAGCTTATCAAATTGCATGTAGCAGTTAATATACTTCTAAATACTAGGTTTAATTTAGTGATATAAAAGTATAAACTTTTTAGTTTTGATTTGTGTCACTTACAGGAAAAAACTTCACTCATAGTGCCTATCTCAACCCAGGCTATCTCAACCCAGGAGTATAAATGGGTCATGGCAAAATCCCAGGGCCCTGGTGAATTATGGGGGAGGTAACCTTGCAATGGACTGGGGGAGAGAGTAGTCATCCTCCTAGTTGCCTCATGCTTAAGGGCAAAGCTACTGGGATCCTTGAGTGCCTATGCCCTCTGCCCCTGCCCCTGCCCCCAACCCCCCCCCCACCGAAGAAAAAAACTGTTTTTGATCTCTTTCTATTCTGTTGTCTTCCTTAGACTTTATCTGGAAACAATTGGGAACAGCGAGAACAGCTTCAGAAGCATTTTAAATCATTAGTCATGAGAGCAAGCAATGAAATGATGGAGAAATTAATTGCTGGAGGTGCAGAAGTAAATTGCATCAGATCAGATGGTCTGACACCCCTTATGGTTGCACTGTCAAAGGTACATATTTCATTATGTTGTGCCAAACAACATTTACTTTCCTTGTTTGCTCTGTTAGTCTTTTGGTTTGGGTTCATAGGAATATTTCCAAAATTAAAAAAATAATTAATTTCCGTAATCGTAACTTGGTGATGGGAGCATTTTTACGTGCAATGAAGGCAGCCAACCATTTTGTGTGTGGCGAGCCAATCCTGTTGTTCTTTTGTTCTTTTCTGTGAATAAAGAGGGTTTGTTCTGCGCTGAGAGAATCTAACTGTGTTTGTTCAGAAGAAATGAATGCCTCACTTTCGTCCGCATTGGTTTGAGTCCTCTTCCTTCTCTCTGCCGTCATCTTTTGGGTACTTCATATTTGGATTCAACTAATTTCTTACTCTCCTCTTCCTTTTCTTGGAATTTCCAGTGACCCTTTTCAGAAAGGGTATAGTGTGCATTTTAATGCCTTTTTTTACTCTGACAAGACATGAAAAGTCTTTAGCTAGTTCACTCCATTTATTCCAGTCACATATGGACCAGTTTTCGATGCTTCTGGATCATGAGGCAGATCCCAGCATAGGACTTACGAGGACTGGGAGAAACATACTGCACATGTTAGCCTCCATATGCAGCGAGAATGATCTGAGGACTTACATGAAGATAATCCTTAGAAAGGTATTGAGACTGTAGAAGTTGTTTATTTCACGAGAAAAGGAGAAGATCTATCAATGTTATTCAAAGAATTAAATAACCTTAAAATGCTGAACCGTGTGCGCGTCACCAATTTCACCATTCTTTGAAGCTGCATTAGTTGAATAGCGTCAACACTGTTTTGTCTTTCCAGCTATGTTAAACACTTCCAAGGATATTCAACAGCTTCGAAAAGTCGAACAAATTCAATTCCAACGAGAGTTTTATCACGTTTTCTTTGTTTGATTAAAAAAAAAAAGAGTCGTCACGGATCTCGAACGTAATTTACTAATATTCCTGTTGAAAAATGAGACCAGAGAAGCAAGTCGAGGTCAAATTATTAGTCCAGGCAATCGAGGTTTGACTGTTTAAGCGGATCTTGGCTATTTGTGCCGAGAGTCAAAGTTTCTAATAAGTAGAGTCAGCCTAACCAACGAAAAAATGAGATGAGATCACTCAGAATGTTTTGACCGAGGATTCTGGGAAGTTTTACTATTTTGGAAAAAGTAAAAATTAACAACGCAGAGGGTTTTCACAGGTACCAAAACTAGTATGATGCGATTGTCTACTAATTTTATATCTAGTGCCTTAGACTATGGTAGTTTTTGTTGCCTCTAATTGCATCAGTGAATATTTTGACTTAATCATCAATTCGTACTCAGACCCGTCCAGAAAATCTTGACCAGATGGCAAATGCAGTTGACAACAATGGCTTCACGCCTGTCCTTCAAGCCTGTGAGACTGTAGCTTCATCTCCCCCTAGCAAGGTAATAAATACACCGATGCCTATAGGGGATCTGCCGTACATTTACGTGGAACCCTTTTCTTGATTAATATAATTATCTTGCGATAAAACGGAAAAAGTAAAACAATTACGTTGCATATTATCACTACATAACACCATTTTCCGGACTCGATTTCGTGATAAAGCCACGCAGGATGTTGGGAAAACACGAGGAAAGCTTTCTCGTGTTCTCACAACGTCCCAAGTGGCCGGCTTTGTCACGTTATAGAGCCCGGAAAAAAATGCGTTTTTTTACTTTTATGACAAAAACTAGTTATGTGTGGGCTCTCTAACCTGATAAAGTATCCGCTTAGAAATAGAATTGACCAATCAGACGATGCGTACTATGCTTATTATATAATAAAAAAATTTTGAGGTATTTAAAAGAAATTGTATATTTTACTAGTTCGTGGGGTACTTTTACAATGATGCTTTATAGGGACAAATGAGATTATTGTATACTTTTAGCGAGCCTTGCACTGTTTTATTTACCTTTTTATTCCTTTTTCCCCGCAGGAAGGAATTGAATTTGTCAAGGAGTTCCTCAAGGTACATGTAACTGTTGGTCCTTATCAAGAATTCATTAACATTACTTGGGGTTGTTTATATTTGGTTTGCTTTTTCAATAGCCCTTATCGCATTTGTGTTTGCAATGCAAAGGGTGCGCGGAGTTACAGTTTCAGGACGAGGCTATCGGGTCAACGTTTCTCGAGAAACACCAGAAACACTCCATGTCTGACCATATAACTCTGGAATCTGCGTTTTTTTCTGCCGAGGAAAAGGTTAAATTTCTTAGTGGTAATTGTCCTAGCATCACGAAAGGAAGATTGAAAGAATGGCTGTCATTTCGGAAAGGAACGGCAAATTTTTTTCGTGTTTGTTCATGACTACGGTTGTTGTTCCTTTGTCGGCCTTTTTGAGGTTTAACTCAGAGTCACGTTTCAAGGCCCTCAGCGCCTTGCGTTCTGCCGGAAGAAAATTATCTTTTGGCTTTGTAATTTCTATTTCTGAAAAGTCACTTTTAACCTCCTCTAAATAGCTTTCAAGGGCTACTGATTTTTGTATTGGTGGTATCCATGTAGATTTAACGTGGCAGGGATGGGTTTTTTTGTCCTCCCATCGGAATACGTAAATCGGACGCATTCTCCTTGCGAACTGATCAAAGTCACACGATAGTTGTTGTCTGATCTGTTTTTGTTTTGTAGCGGGTGTTGGAATGAATTTAAGCCCTTTTGCCAGTAAATTAATCTGCTCGTTTGTAAGTTCTTTATTTGAGAGGTTTTTTATGTGCGTTTTGTTCGCCTCTAGTTTGATAGTTGAACGTGTTTGGCAAGACCGCGGTTTCGATCCTAATCTTGTGGATCTCGTCAGTTGCCGATTCACTGAATAGACTGCACCCGTACGCAATACAATGTCTAACCATGACGAGAACATGCTGTATCCTTAAGAAAATGAATAAAAATGCCTCCAAACGTAGCCGTTTGCTTCGATTTTACTTGAAAGTTTTACCTGTGTGACCCGTTAGCCTCGTTTCGAAACTTCAAAGTCTGCTGAGCTCTCGTACAGTGGGCGTAAACCAGGCCCTCATTATGTTAGCGCAGCAGGACGCAGGTTTCTCCGCCTGCGAGAAGATTTAAGAGGAGTAGGAGGAGAGGTTTGCCGAGGTCTGGTACTAGTAATCAGTGTCAGATCCCTTGCAGAACTCTCAGTTCTCAAGGCCCAGTCTTTTCCCGCGGGTGAAAAACACTCTTGCTGAATAATGAGAATATTTTAATTTTTTTTTCCTTCTATACAAAGTATCTCTGGTGACGACCACCACAGCCACGAGTGTGCGATGTATGTTGGATTGCACATATTTCTCTGAAATTGTTTTGTTCATCTTGATAAACAGACTCTGATTGACAAGTTTGGCTGCAACGTTAAGGCAAGAGTTGAGAAGATAAACAAAGCCCTAGATGTAAGTGAACATGGACATTAACCTTTTTTTTTTTTTTTTTTTTTTGACGTAATTTTACCGTGTGTGAGACTTAGCTTGACTTAAGAGAAATGCCTATAAAACTTGTTGCAGTCTGTGATTGCTCTAAGAATTCTCGCGTCATGCTCTCAGACGAACAGGTACCGTACATGACTGGCAAGTTGCTCCCTTCTATTTTTGCAACGCTTGCGACTGATCACGTGAACGGTATATTTAAGTCAAGTTCTCGTCGGATCCTTGTGGTATTTTTTTTTTGTTATGATTTGTTGCTAATTATCACTCACATTCTGGTTCTACGACACCCATTTGAAACTCACTCTGTCACTATGGGCTGTTTTTTTTTTTCGTAGGTACGGCTAAGGAATCCTGAAACATTTGGTTTGAAAAAGGAAGAAGGTAAAAAAGTGGGCTCGAAAAGAAAGCCTAGCTCGTGGAGCGATGATGTCAGCAACTGTAATACGCCGATTATGACCGACAGTGATAACAGTGTTGAATCCAGTGATGATACTGATCACGATGAAGATGACATTGATGAAAATCACATTGCTTCGGATGGTGCAAAAGACGTCAGTCCTAATGGTACATTACATAACGATTTTGGCCACTTCAAATTGGTTTCAATATGCGTATTAACAGATTTTTATGATGCGTCAAAGTAAATGTTTTAATCACAAACTCTTTTTGTTCGTTTCAAGGTTGTCAGGGGTGGGATAGACCATATCTCCTTCACATGTAGTTATTTTTTGCAGCACCTAGAGGACCTACTAACGAATGAATATTTCAAAAATGTTTGAAATATTTCACTTTGCACATGAATCCGTAGGCTCAAAATTAAGCGCCGAATTTTACCAGCTTCTTCAATCTCGATTTTCTCAGATCTCAGTTTTATTTATTTTGATTTCATTAATTCATAATTTCGATTTTTTTTTTTTTTACGGTAAAAGACGCTGCTGAAGATTACGGTGTAACAGGTTGGTAATATTTCACCCAATGAAAATGTATTGTATTGAACGACCTCAAACTCAAATTACTTCAACAAGAATTTAAGTAAAGAAGTATTTAAGTCTTTTTTGTGTGACAATTGCAAAGTTACCTTCATCTTGAATGACGCTGTTAGTCTATTAATACGGAATAAAGTCTTGGATGGGAAGGGTAGACCAAAATGAAAGCTGGGTGTTCATAGATGAAGAAAACTGATAGGAATTTCGAGGAATTATTAGGGTATTTTAGGAGAGGTCGAAACCGCAACTAGCTTCTTTAAAAAAATGGTCACGTACGTAATGAGGTGACATAATCTCTCTGTTTTCAGGACTCTTCTCGTGCCTTCACTTTCTCGTTTATGAAAGCTGGAATTTCTATTCATTTCTGGAGTTAATTCTTGGATACGTGAAAGAAGACAAGTCGCTCATCAACTCCTTTGACTGTCATGGGCGCACGCCTCTTCATTTAGCAGTGAAGTGGGGAAATACTGGAGCTGCTAAACTTATGGTATACTTTTGAATGTAGACCTTGAATTATCCACTTTCTCCCTCTCTCTTCCGTCTCGCGTCCCACTAGTAACTGGTTAACAAAATAGAATATCCTCTGTGCTCCATAAATATGACGGGCTCCAGTACGCATGACAACAACGATACATGTTCAGGCGGGGAAACAGCTGTCATGTAGGGAGCAGGGTTGGCGTAGTGGTGAGAGCGCTAGCCTTCCACCAATGTGTCCCGGGTTCGATTCCCGGACCCCGCGTCATAAGTGGATTGAGTTTGCTGGTTCTCTACTCTGCTCCGAGAGGTTTTTCTCCGGGTACTCCGGTTTTCCCCTCTCCTCAAAAACCATCATCATTTGAATTGATTTAATTTAGAGTTTATATATATCTTATTAACCAAGCGCGAGGGCCGTACTGGGAGAATATCGGCCCGAGGTCTTGAGAGTACGGACCGAGCGCAGCGAGGTCCGTACAAAAAAAGACCGAGTACGGTCCCGAGCAAGCTTGGTTAATAAGAGATTTATTATATGACTGAAGTTCAAAGGGACACAATAGCGGTGTCATTCGGGACAGTGCCCGGTCCAATACTTAGAGAATATTGACCGGCAATAGAGCATTTTGATTGGTTGATTTTAGTTATTGGCCCTCTGACTGCCCGAGTCGTGTAACAATTAGATTTATTATTATTATTATTATTATTATTATTATTATTATTATTATTACATCTTAACGTGTATTTAAGTGTATCGTGTATTTGTCCACGTAGGAAGGTTGCCCCATTGATGATGATATTTTTCCATCTTTAATCCAGATCGAGTATGGTGCTGATGTAAACATAAAATCGCTGAATGTAAAAGAAGATGGACGTTCAACCGCTCTGATTCTGGCTGCACGGTAAAAACAATGGTGTTCTGTCATGTGTGTTATAAATGGGTCTTGGTGTAGAAATTCCTTTTCTTTATGAACAAGAATAATGACTCCTAACACATTCATCGATTTAAAGCATCCGAAAAAATCATGAAAAAGTTGCCTAGCTAGATGTCAGCTTATTATAGGAGTCATGATTAGTGTTGGTTTGCGTGATGTGTGATGACGTTTCCATTTTTTAGGCCAGCAAACGTTTCTCTTGTCATCCTTCAAGCCTTGTTAGATGCTAAAGCAGATCCTAATATCGCTGATGATTCTGGACGTACTGCTTTGTCATGGGCAGTCACCAACCAACCTGGTGAGTACATCTGTTTTTGCTTCTTTTAGACAGGTAATTAATCAATCTATCAATCAATAATTTTTGCAATGATGAATATGAAAATGAATTTAAAAAATTTAGGCATAAAGACTAGAAAAGGAAACCAAATATGAATTTTCAGTCACATTGAATCCTTCTATAAAACGTGCTATTGCGAACGATTGTCTTGTTGTTCGATCTCATTTCTCGCCACAGACACCAATTCCACGCCTTTAAAGCTTTGTGAAGCTTTGCTCGAAGCTGGCGCTGATGTGAATACCACGGACCCTAAGAAGCGCACTCCTCTTCATTACTCGGTTAACTGCACCACTGGAGGCTTTGAGACACTCACCGAAGTGGAGGATTTGCTGATCAAGCACGGAGCAAACACAGTAGCGCTGGATTTACACGAAAGGATTCCTCTTTATTATGGTTTTGTAAAAATGGGAAAGAGGTCAGCTGGCCAGTTAATAAAGGGTTATACGCTTGTTCCAACCTGCAATAGAGGTCAAGAGTCTGAGATACTAACACGATAGTACTGAAATCGAACCTCCCTTTCCCTCTCCCCTTCCCCTCTTCCCTTCCCCTTTCCCTCCCCTCTTTCCCTGCCCCTTCTCCCCAAAACAGACTTGAATTTTGTGAACTTTATTAACTTTACCAAGACGGGATGATTGTTTGGTTTTATTGGTAAACTTTATCAAGACCTACCCAAGGGTCTTTTGTTTTTTATGTTATGTTTATTGTTTGTTTGTATGTTTGTTTGTTTGTTTTTTTTTATGTTACAGAACAAAATGTTGTTAACCGTTAAGTCATCTATGAGTCTATCCCCCAATAGTTCAATATTGTTCACTTTCCAACACCAAACTTTTCATAGTTTCAAAATGGTGTGCCGTTGGTAATACCCTTTGTTAACCATTGAAGTAAAGCTGCTTTGAAACATGAAACCATTCTGTATGAGAGTATTAATTTTATCTGTTTTTTTGTTTTCACAGGCACACTGATTATAGTATGTCTGATCCAATATCTATCGTGAGCTTGCTGTGTGAAGCGATGGCTGAACAGGGAAAGGATGTCAAGGCGCAAGTGAATCATCGTGACAAGTTTGGACAGACTCCGCTGCACAGGGCAGCACTCAGGGGTGCCACGATTTGCTCATTAAATCTAATTCAGGTAAACAAAATCCCCTTGAAATTTGGAAGGACTACAATTAAGTATTTTTCGAAAAGAAAGTAACATTATTATGTGCTGGGGGGGGAGGGAGGGGGAGCATTTGGAGACAAGAAGACCGTTTAGTTTGTGTTCACAAATTGTAACCTTTAGAACGTAATACTGAAATATAACATCCCTTTGACATAAATCTGTAGAAGCTAGGTTCGGAGAATACATTTTGAATAAACGTTCAAGGGAAAACTATGAATTATTAGTTTATTATCAGTTTTATTAATATAATTATTAGTTCAAATTACACAACAAACTACGCAATACAATTTAGAGCTAACGTCATAATTTTTTGTTGCGTTATTCTTCGACTTGCAGACATACCTCCAGTGCTAGGGAAACTATGAATTATTAGTTTAGTTGGATAGAAATAAAAAAAAATACGAACATTGCGCCAAAAACTAAGAAGAATGACGCGAATTACAGAGAAAATTTTTCAAATTGCATAAACCCGTTATAGCTTCCAATAAGAAGACCCTTTGACCGGTTGGTTTTCTCGCTCATTTTTCACTGATTCGTGGGTTTTCTTCTTTCGTTTGCTCCCGGCCGACCGAGCAAAGAAAAGAAAAGCTGAAAAGTCTTTCTGATTGTTAACTCAGATCTATTTTTTGTAAAATATTACAGGGTGGGTTGTATTGTATCATCGATTGCCATTTGTTTTTCGTAGAAAGGAGCATCTTTGGAGATCAAAGACAACGACGGCAACACGCCTTTGTCGCTAGCTTTGCGCGAGAGTCACGATGGGTAATGTAACTGCTTAACTTTCTGAGTAATCGATTGTGATGAGTAAAGTTTGGCGTAAACGGAATCTGTTCTTTCAGTTCGGTGCGACATTGTTTGTAGTGCTGTACGGGATGTTGTAGTTTCGTTTTGACTTTGTAAATGAGTAGCAACTTGAACATGGTTGGCTAGATGGTAAAAATTAGAGAAACTAATGAGTGGGGAAGGAAGTCATGTTTTCTTGAGTGAACCCGGACTCCAGCTAAACGCCGGCCTCAAAAAAAAAAGCCGTCACCCTCGAAAAAAAAAACGCCAGCCTCGAAAAGAGCCGAGTCAAAATGACTCAACTTTAATAAACGCCAGGGCGTTTAATTGAGAAAATACGTTACGCATGACAGATGAGACTTTAAAGAGCTGGTACAGGGTAATGATGCAGTGACACACAAGATGGCCCTGCCACTCTGAGTGAGTGCCTTGAACGATAATCGCTGTAAGACTCGAACGCTTTGTTATGAGAGAAAACAAAGAATGTGCTGTACTTTGTATTTGTCAGTACTTAATGGCTTGAACGCTCATTCCTTCGAGACCTTCTTCTCTCTTTTAGCTGTGCCATGATGTTTATGCAAAGTAACGCACCAGCCTCCTGTTCTGTTATTAAGCCTCTTACTCCTCAGGATTGGACTGACTATGAAAAGGAGTGAGTAATTTATCTGATCCGGTGAAGTTGCAGTTGATCTTTCGCTGCTAATACTACAGATCTCTTTTCTTCTCCGATGCAAGTTACTTTCCTGAGAACAAGGGTATTGTGCACGATGATGTAATCGGCATAATTCTCTTGACTTTTCATAGAAGAAATCCTTTCCAATTTTTTGTTGATTTGATTTTGTTTTCAGAAAGGAAAAGTGTAAGTGGGTATGGGAAAATGTTGTTGACCTAAAGGAACCCAAACCTGACATAAGGACAGCTTTTCGTGTTGTCGTAGACAACAACTGGCAGGGAATCGCTTACTTGATGCTGGAAGTGGCTGGTTTGGACTTTGTAGAAGCTATACAGGTGATAACACATATGAACAAATCATTACGGAGAAATTTAAAGTTTTGTTCGGAAAAAAAAAATTGTGAAGACTGGGATAACTTTTTGGTATTATATATGCGGTAGCCCCTATTCAGCGCGAAAAAGTTTTTGTCCGCGAAAGTTGTGTTTCTAGAGGCTAACGTGCATACTTTAACGCCAAATGGAGGCAATTGTACTTAATGTGCTTCAAATGTTTCATGCAATGTGCAGGAGAAAACGTATACAAAAAAAGTCACTGTCAAAAGCATCTACTGCCCAGCACGTGACTGCTTGGCGCTCTTCAGTGCAGCCTTTTACCTCTTATTCGCAAACTCTGGTTTGATTCTTAGTTTAATTGTTGCATCGTGGTGGGTTTTCTTTTCAGGCAACAATGGAATCCAACAAGCTGGACCTTGCATGGACACTGCTTAGAAAGCAAAGAAAAGATGCCTCTCTACAGAAACTTGACAAGAAGGGTCGCAACCTGCTGCATTTGTTGGCTATTCATTCTGCAAAACTGTGGACACAGGTGGTGGAAGAGGTATTTAGACAAAATTGTATACGTCGTCTAAATTTTCAAGAACATGATTGTTCTTGGCGGTTAGTTTTAGATAGAACATTCAAGAAACTTTAATTTTGTTCCTACAATCTGTCTAGCTCATGACCCATAAGGCAGATAGAGAGTGCCACCCATATCTTATTTTTCTTATGATCTCTTCATATTCATTTCCTTCAACCTACTTTGTTTTATTTTATTCGCTAACAGAAAACTTTTTCCAGTTGGATAAGAGAGAGAGAACAGCTATTAGAATTTGTAACTGTTACACTGATCCGTGGTCATAAGAATTTTTGAAGCAATGCATGATGGGGTAGTTCATGAGATATTGATTTTTGGGGAAAGCCGAGCGCTAGTGTCTCATTGCAATCTGAAAGCATGACAGTCGTTTGATTACTGTATTAGGAGAAATTGCTCTTTGTAAACACTTCATTCTGGTCAATGTGTTTGATATTTATTGAATTTCAATCGTATAACTTCAATGACTGATAACAGCTGACACAGTCGGTGTTCTGTTTTCCTCCAGATAGCCAATTACCTTGTTCAGAGGGGAGTCCCTGCTGGAGCTGTTGATTCTCAGGGCGTTACACCTTTGCATTACGCGGCATGTAATCACAACTTGGCCTTCTGCAGGTTTTTATGGGGTATGGTTGTTTTGTGTGTTTTGCATATCTGTTGTGGTTTTTGCAAGGAAACCAGGGCAACAACCCTAGAAGATGTTTGAATTTTGTTAAAATTAACAGGAATCGAGGTTAAAGGGATAGAAAATATATTTTGAACACAGCGGTTTCCTATGAATAAAAAAGCTAAGCTTTGCGTGTGTGTTGAACTCCCGTTGACTAGAAAGGGTGCTTTTTCGAGTGGGTATCGTAAAGCAAAACCAAAGCTGTCACAACGGCCAATCAGAAGAAAGCAGTTCGGGCCATAACAATTTCTGGATATCGGTTTCGAGTGAGATCAAAACCAAAACAAAGCAAATTTGGCCGAGAGGTACTAGAAACAAGAAGAAGCTGAAGTTTTCTTTTTTTTTTGAGGAGGCCATGTTGCAATGTGGTAGCAAGCCGGAAAAAAAACTCGCTATTAAGGACTGGACATAAGATATCATCAAAACGATTCATTTATCCTCGCATTCTGGAAGAGCACAGCGGATTCTTTCCAGCGCAAATTCTTTGTAACGCTGTGGTCCTTCCACCCAGCGCGTCGCAAGAATAAAAGCTCTTCCGCCAGCCTTGATGTTACTGTGGGTTCTCCAATGATTTCCCTATTTTAGGTTACAAGAAAACCAATTACATAAGATTGAACGAAATAACGCGCACTGATAATAATAGGGGCGAGAGATGTAAGATCGCGGACTCGGGATATTTTCATTTCTCTGCAGTATTGTTCGAGGAAAAGACAATATCCTGGTTCTCTCCGATTTTTAAATAGGTATGTATCAATTTTCATTCCAACAAGCCTTTAAAAAACAGTAACAATAAGGCAAGAAAACAGTAACTTACTCTGTGAATAAAAGCTTATAAAGAAATTGTTTGGGGCTGCGTCGGTGGGGGTAACGAAATAATTTGAATATATCAAGAAAGTTGAAATAGTAACATATGATGCACGATCCTCGCAGTAGATAGCGCTATTTAAGCAATAGCGAAAATCAGACCTGAAAAAAATCAGGCCTGTACGGGATTCGAACTACTGACCTCTGCGATACTAGTGCAGCGCTCTATCAATTGAGCTAACAAGCCAACTGGGAGCAGGCCGTTGAGTTGATTTGTAATAAACCCGTGAAAGTGATAAATGAGATACAATGAAATATATGAAGTTCATATATTTTGTACTGCGGTATTAGATACATATGATGCACGATCCTCGCAGTAGATAGCGCTATTTAAGCAATAGCGAAAATCAGACCTGAAAAAAAATCAGGCCTGTACGGAATTCGAACCACTGACCTCTGCGATACTAGTGCAGCGCTCTACCAATTGAGCTAACAAATTGGCCACCGTTACGATTATAAAAGCTGACGTTTCCAGCGTTAGCCCTTCGTCGAAGCGAATTGTGTGTGTTTTTAAAGGCAGAAAAAGGAGCTACGTGATTGGTGGGAACATGGCAACGAGAAAAACACGAATAAATTAGTGGAATGAAAAGCGTTCGTTGATACCTGTGGGATTTAGATTGCCGGTTTGAGAGATGAGCTCTTGTTCAAGAGTTTTCCGGCTTTCCGTGCTACCTAAGTGTAAGGAAAGACCGCAGATTGCCATGTGTTGCTTAGAATGGTTAGGTAAATTAAAATGTCTAGCGACTGGTTTCGATGTGTCCTTGTCAATCCACAGGGAGCCCAGAGAAGCGACGAGTTGTTTATTCGAAACATAAAGGAACGTATGGGAGAATATTGAAGAGTCTTAAACTTATATCATGAAATGTCTGAGTTAAAGCTCAAAATAAATGTAAACCTACCTCGAGCACTTGCTGTGTATTGTCGTTTCTGTGGCTCTAAATGGCAAATTTGAGCGATTTGGTGGGTTTTGCGTCGACTGTTACTGTACGTTATAAGAAGGAGACCTTCCCTCCTTCTTATAACGTATAATAACAGTCGACACAAGATCCGATAAATAATTGTCTTTTTACTCTAAATTGCCCGGCTACAACGTATGGTTAAAATGTATGGTTTACGCGATACTCCGATGGATCTGAACAAAGGGAATCCACCTTTTAGTTTGCACACTAACAGACTTTCAACATCCGTGCACTCGAACAAAAACCTCGTGCACTCGATTGGAATTTTGACAAATTGGAAGAAAATTTATTCTAGTTTTTAAAAATATTTTTTTCAGGAATCAAAACAAAAAAATGTTATATACCTGAAAACCTCAACTAAAGAGAGGTTATTCCTCAATCGAACGCTTCGCAACAAGCACCTCCACTCGACTTTTCATCTGAATTTTTCTGTCTCGTCATCGCGAGCGCCATCATTTCTTTGCTCAGTGTGTGCAATTGCTTGTCTTCTGTAATTTTGCAAGGTTTCATGGGACATGGCTAGGGAGCAAAGTCGCTAGGGCTCGAATAAAGTAATGAATGGGTTTTCTCGAGGTCCCACTACGACACCCATATTGGTGACGTCATCAAGTATCCAGAAATTGTTATGACCCGGACTGGAAAGGAAAATACCTTCAAGAGCAAATGACATCTCAAAGTATGAATAACCAAACCACGTATATAGCGCGGGAAAACCATTGGTTCCAGTCCTGCTTCTGATTGGTTGAGAAAGTGTCGCTAGTTTTCCGGACCAATCACAGGGCGAAATAAGCAGAATCAAAGCAAGCCTGGATTACTTTCGACGCTCATTCAAAAATTGCTCTAATGGGCATTATTTGATGAGCTTTACTTAATAGAAATCAGTCGATCCTTAGATGAGAGTGTTTTGTCCAAACCTGTCTGTTCTACACATGCTCTCGCTTGATAACGAAGCTTTCGACATACCTATTACCCATTTTTTTTCTCTCACTCTTCTTTTCTTAAAAATGCAACAACTCAATTCAGTTTTTCTTAGATCGTTTCAACTATCTATCTTTGTCAACCCGTTGCAGCGAGATTACGTTTGACAGAGATGTCAGCATTTGACATTGTTGATAATTTTGGCGTGTAGCCCTTGTAACTTTTACCTTTCAAATAGTTCCTTAAACTCCGCCTCCAAATAAAGAACTTCTGCAATACTTGTGTTCATAACGGTTTCCGTTGTTGCTTTAATATACTTTAGAACAATCTCCTTCTTCCGTGGATGTAGCGGACAAAGATGGCGTGACTCCATTTGCTGCCGTGTTCTCCAAAACAGACACTGGAATCATAACACTTATTGAGTAAGTTCTTTCAAAATATAGAATATCAGTCTAAACACAGGAAGAAAGTATACTTACTGAGAAAACAACCAAGAGGAGATCGAGTACTTTTAACTATGGGCTTGGCTTAATGAGGAGTAAAATTCTGTAATTTGCATGGTCAGCAGCTTTATAGAAAATTTTGTGAATCTTATTATCTTTCCAAGGTTCTTTGTGAGCCCGTCAACGTGTCACGTAACGAATTTGGATGTGTGTTATAAAGTGAGGGATAACAGCGAAGAAAGCAGCGACACTACAACTCCTCTGATAGAGGCTGCAGTGTCACTCAGTGAGAAAGTTGTTGTCGATCTGCTGAGACATGGAGCTTCCGTAAATTTTCCTAAGGTAATGTCTTTCATGTTTTGTTCCTTTTCCGTTAACAAATACAGAACAATGTGAGCAACTGTGGACACCGACTTTTCTATTGTTGAACAATATGTGAAAAGGACGCTGTTGTGTAGAAAACAATGCAGGATTTAACTTAAGCGAAACGTGATGAACTTCTCCTAGAATTTACGAGCCAACCTCGTGAAGATGCGCGTGAATTCTAACTATCACGGAATTTCGCCATTTTGAGAACGACAGTCCATTGATGTTTGAACAAAAATTCGAGGAAATTGTTGAAATTTGTTTATACTGAAACAAAAGTTCGATTCGTCTTCATGCACACCCCTGTCATTTTGAGAACGACAGTTCGTTGATGATTGAACAACAATTCGAGAAACTTGTTGAAATTTATTTGTACTGAAACTAAAGTTCGATTGGTCTTCGTGCGAAATAATCATTCCCCCGGAATAAAATTCATTTCTTTCTCAGAGCTTATGTTTTACTGATTGTGTGTCAACACCAAGCAGCATAAATGAAAGCGAGAAACGATGCCATGAAAGGTCGTATAGGTTTTGAAAGCGTTTTACATGTTTTACAGTTAATTGACTGACAAGACTTATTCACCCCATTGTTTCTACTTCAGCACAATGGTCGCACAGCAGTCATGGAAGCTATCCGTAACAACACAGTTGACATGGTGAAAGTGCTGATTTTTGGCACAGATGACAGGTCTATTTGGGCGACAAAAGAGACAACTGATGTTGATCTCGCGTTACAAGATGAAGACGGGAAGTCAGTTCTACATCATTGTGTCAACAACAGAAAGGTAATGCATAATCTTGTTTCCAACCTCTCTTTGGCAGCCTGACTGCCTGCCCGCTTCATCCCTTAGTTCCCGGTCTATTTGTCCAGCTGCTCGCCGCCTGCCTGTAGGTCTGTCCGTGTCTTGTCCATCTATCTGTTTTTCTGTGTCTGTCTGCCTGCCTGCAGGTCTGTCTATCCGTCTTGTCCATCTGTCTGTTTGTGTCTGTCTGCCTGCCTGTAGGTGTGTCTGTCTGTGTCTTGTCCATCTGCCTGTCCGTCTGTCTGTTTCTTGTCCATCTGTGTGTGTGTCTGTCCATCAGTATGTCGGTCTGTGTGTTGGTTTGTGTTTGTTTGACTTTTTTCTTCAGAACATATTTTTTCAGTGAGTGTAGTTTTGGTAATTTTGTGTTTGTAACAGGTAAGCCAGAGCAGTAGGGGAGGTTTTATCAAAAATCACTAGTGAATATTAACTTGCGACTTTTCTTTTTATTGGTAGTATGGATCGGCAGAAAATGTTGATTTGGTGAGATTTCTGGCCGGCTTTGACGCACCTCTTGCGCTCAGAGACTCTGAGGGTCATACACCTTTGTATTACGCTAAACAACAGAGGTCTGGGGTTATGAGAAAAGTATTGGAAGAACTTCTTCCAGAAGAGGAGGCGTGTAAAGTAAGATTTCACCCCATATCTTTTTTTTTTCTTTTTTGTTTTGTTTTGTTTTTGCTTTTTTTTTTTTGTTTTGTTTTATTATTATTTTTTTTTTTTGTGGTTAATTTTGCTTAATTTAACTGTCCTCTTATTAATAACACTGGTAAGAACAAGGAAGTTAGAGTGAGCAAAAGGACACCCCCCCCACCCCGCACCCCTCCTCACTGTCCACTCTAGCACCGGATCAAACGTGACGGTTACAGAGCGCGCCACGTAATGCTGACACAAGCTTTCTTAACAACATATTTTATTCTGTAAGTTCTAGACCTGGCTGTAACTATCTGGCAGGCAAAAACACGTAAATTTTTAACTTAACTCCTCACTTCTGGACCAATCATGATTTTGTCGGGGAAACGGAGAGACAATCAGTCGACGTCAACAGAGTATTAAGGGGGATTATGGGTAATTTTCTTCCAATGAACTGCCAATGAGGGGGGTCATAGGAGACAGAGCCATGGGGGGATCAGGAATATTTTATGGTAACACAACCAAATCACTCATTCCCCTTCCCCCCCCCCCCCGGCTTTAACGAATGACCAGTCTCCTTTACATGAACAGGACACAGAAGAGCCAATGGATCTTGACTCGGGATTTAGTTTTGTCACTTCCAGCGATGATTTGTGGGAAGGTCCAACACCGGACCCGAAAGATGATGCAGCAAAAATGCTCCAAGAAGCCAAAAAACAGGATAAACCTGCTGACGATGACGATGAAGTCGGTGTAGACCCAGCTTTCAGAATGGAGGGCGCCGGGTAAGAAATATACGATGATATTTTAAAACTCCCTTATTTCTCAAATTTGAACCCAATTGTGGGACCAGTGATAAAACAAAGTGAAAATTTTTCTTCCCCACTTTCTCCAGTTGGGTTTGATTCGGAACACGATATCGTTTAGTGAGAGAATTTTAATTTATTTATTTAAGTGGAGGTGTAGTCTGATCGTCCGGGTGAGTCTAGTCCTGAGAAGGACTGTTGTCGGTGGTAGTGACTGACGTTTCGACAACCTGTGCGGAAGTCATCATCATTCACTTGACTCTGATGATGACTTCCGCACAGGTTGTCGAAACGTCAGTCACTACCACCGACAACAGTCCTTCTCAGGACTAGACTCACCCGGACGATCAGACTACACCTTCACATGTTACCCCTGGGTTCAAACCATTTACTGCATTATTTATTTAACTTCGCCGACAGCAGGGACACCGCGACAGTTTACGCCAATTACCGCGGGCCCATTAAACCCCTCTATCCCACCCCAGGGGAGGACATCCACCACACAGTAATCTCGTGCGTGGGAAATTAACGTCTCCTACCCCTAACCCTGCAGGAGACGGGACCTCCATTTATTCGTTCCTATCCGAGAAGACTAGAATATCTAACCATTTCTTTGATGTTATAGAAAGGTAGCATATTCTTCTCAATTATTTTAAGACCTTGAGTGTTGGTCCGGCCGGGGCTCGAACCCTCGACCTCCCGCTCAACAGTCCAGCGCTCTATCCATTGAGCTAACAGGGAGGCGGTTAGCTCAATCGTACCCTTTAGAACCCAGGTGTTACGTTAAAATGTTCGTTTAACTCCCAAGATCGGCTGATTGTTAATTCTCCCCTCAAGCTAAGCACCGGCTGATGCGGAGAAGTGTACGGCACCGGCTGTACAGATGCGGGCAATGTCCCCTCAAGCTCTTACACATTTCCTGGTACATTAGTAACGAACATTGGTGTTAGATCAAGTTAACAACTTCGACCTGATAAGTTTGAGTATTCTCTATAGAGTCACTTCTGGGAGTTAAAGAGTTAGATCAAAATAATGCTGAGATTTAGCGGCAATGTTACACCTGGTTAGCAGAAAGCTTGAAAACAAACGAAGCTAAAGATTTAATCGAGAAAATGTAAAACAAAATTGTCTATCTGGTAAGGTTGAATTCTAATACTTTAAACTTTGTCCTCGCGTAGATTTTTCGATACTCAACAGCGTCGAACGCGTTAAACCTTTCTTGCCCACAAAATTCTTTTTCCCTTCGTAATTAGAAACAGAAAATTTGTAGTCGGTAGCCAAGGCATACATGTGACAGAGAATGCATTTGCTAAGTATAATTTTGTTTTTCAGGAAAGTTTATGTCGACCCTGATACAAATGTTCCCTATGACATCCTCATGTCCAAAGTAGACGTCAAGTACGGAATGTTTGGATTAAATAACTTCTACAAGATGCAGGTCAGGCAGTCATTTCGATTTTTATAATAAGCATGGGTGTTTCTTCGCCAGTCTTGGATGCTTGCATTTTCGTCATAAATGAATAGTTATTTCTTCATTGACTAAGACGAATTGCAAGATGCATGAGCGCATAACACCCGGTACACGGCCTTGCAGATTGCCCCAGGGTATGTAAAATGCCCGTGGGAAGGAAGAAATATGAAGAGGTTGATATTTGGGTTTCGGTTGCTGCGCTCAGTGCGTACGTCATGACATCGAGCCAAATATTTTCCTCTCTAGTGCAGTCCTCCTACTCAGTCAGTTAATATATATTAATCACGAAATGTTCATTACTGATTTCAGATCATCTACCACAAAGCCAAGGAGCTGTGGGTATTATTTAATCGCTGGGGCCGTGTTGGAGACAATGGTCAACATCAGAGGACCCCTTATAATGATGCGAGCATGGCTACGGCCGAGTTTAAGAAGATTTTCAAGAGTAAGACTGGAAATGAGTGGGAAAACAAAGACGAGTAAGGCGATTTGTTGAATTTTAAGTCACGAAAAAACAGGAGCTTCAATGAAAAAAAAAACAAAAAAAACAGGAGCTTCAATGCAAACGCACGCACTACAGTCTCACTTGCTTCCCCGCCGCCCAGTTAGCCCAATGGATAGTGCGCTGGACTGTTGTGCGGGAGGTCGAGGATTCAAGCCCCGACCGGACCAACGCTCAAGGTCTTAAAATAATTGTGAAGAAGTTGCTACCTTTCTATAACATCAAGAAATGGTTAGATATTCTAGTCCTCTCGGATAGGGACGAATAAATGGAGGTCCCGTCTCCTGCAGGGTTGGGGGTAGGAGACGTTAATTTCCCACACACGAGATTACTGTGTGATGGATGTCCTCCCCTGGGGTGGGATAGTGGGATGTACAGGCCCCCATTTAAACCAGCTTTAAGCTGAACCGGGCTGGCCTGTCTAAATATTGTAAATACATACATACATACATACTTGCTCTTTACTCTCCAAGCTCCCGGATGTACTTGTCTTTAATGCGACACCGGCTTAGTATTCTACAGTCCTCTTCTCTTTCGCTGCAAGTAGTTAGCTTTACAGAGAAAGTTACTGCAATTGACCACTAAGTCTTTCTCATAAACAACTATCATTGTCGTCAACAATGTTTGCTGGTCTCGGAAGACAACAAATTTTATACGCCATGATTCTCCTTCGTTAATTTTTCTGTTCATTTGTGTGCCGACAGAAAAGCTGAGCGGATGAAGGATGGTTAAGTGCCCTTTTCAAAAGCAGATACATGATACTTCCCCGGCTTTTATATTTCGTGTTGCTGTTTTTTTTTTTTTGTTTCCTTGTTTCAATTTTTCTTTTCTTTTTCCTTCCTTCCTTTTTCCTTCCTTCCTTTTGGTTGAATTTAAGGCAGTGTTTAGTTCAATTGAGGCGTGAATATAAAAAAAAAATAAAAAAATAAAAAATAAAAAAAAAAAAGGTTATGGGTTTTGTGACTCTTTCCACAGATTTCAGAAAAAACCCAAGAAGTATGCCCTGGTGTTGCCGGAAAAGAATCCAGAGAACAAACGACAGCAAGTAAGCGAGGTTCTAAAGCCATTTGAGCTGACCAGTTGTCCTGCATCGCGCCTGAGTAAAGAGCTGCAGTCGTTGCTGAAGAACATTGTAAGTTGCTGATATACCTCTGTTGAATCACTTACAGTGTAGATGTTAAAAAATGTCAAATAACGCATGAAGATCATGATAAACTGCAATATTTAACTTTCAGTAATACTTTCCTTTTCTTTCAGACCGATTTTGAATTGCTCAAGTCCTCAGTGGATTACGGTTCATTTCGACTCGATCTTGACTACATGCCATTTGGAAGACTCTCCAACGAAACTATCGAGAAGGCTCGTGGAATACTGACAGAAATTAAGTAAGTAACTAAACAGCAGTGCATGGGCATAAATATGTAGATTGCAGAATTTATTGAAAAAATAGAAAGCAATTGTAATCGTTGGTGTAAGCAAGGTACCTTAACACCGTTTTAGTCACAAAAGTGAACAGTGTGTATTATCTCCCCACAATAGGGCACTTTGTTAAGCACACAAGTTATAAATAAATAAATAAACAATAGATAATAAATAGTAAATAAATAATTTAGCAATGGGCATTCTACTGGTTGGCTCCTCTTGTCCACTGTTTCCAGATTGAATTGGAATTTGGAAAGTTGGAAGATAACATCTGTGATCAAATGTTGTTTGGATTTAACCAGAGGTTTAAGTTATTTTTTCCATAAGCGGCTGCTGATGGTGTTATAAGGGGCCGTGCCCGGTTAAATAGGCCGTGAGGTGAAACCCACACACGTGAAACTGCTCGCAGGCTCAACAGACGACGGTGACAGGTCTTATAGGCGGCGGTAGACCGCTGACCGGCTTTTATCGAAATCCTGATTAAAAATCAACTTCCCTCCACGAACATCATAACAAATGTCTAGAAGATAGCGAGGAGGATTTATTTTATGTTCTATAACATGAAACTCGTGACGACTTCCTTGCTTCCTCGGCGACTTATGTGTAGAACGTGTTTTTCCTCTTTTTCTCTTTACAGAGCTATTGTGGACACCATCGATAGATATAATCTGGTAGGAACAGAAGAGAAGTTTGAAAAGGTACATTGTCCTTACCTTAAATTCTAAAAGTGTTTACCATACATCAGTACAGGACAGCTGGATCATTCAGTTGGGAAATGGATAGGCATTTTGTTCGATAGTCACTTCCTCCATGCCTTAACATAAACTTTTCCTCTCTATTCTCAGGTTGCCGAGCTCAGTAGCACATATTACATGTTGATGCCTATGGCAAGGTATACATATGAAAGGATAAAACCGTTGAATCACGCTTCCGACATCGAGACACACCTGACTGCCCTGTACAATTTGACTGAACTGGCTCTTGCCAGTAAGATCTTGTTAGGTGCACAATATAGGACTAAAGGTATGACGGGGTTTGGCAGGCACTTTGGCATTCGTAACTCTTTCCACCCTAACATCAGTATGCATATTCTCTATACTGTTCTCTATACATTTCCTAAGGTGCTGGCCAGGAGAATTTGTTTAACAACCAAGAGCGTCTGTCTTTTGTTGGTCATCATTTCTTTTCTTCCCTTGACTTTAATATTTGATTCCGGGGGTGATATTGAAAAGAGAAATAAGATGCAAGTCACTCGAAGAGGCCAGCGAGTTAATGAAAATGGTCACGGTTTCGTGCGTTCTCTAACTTTTCTAGATTTTCAAGACTATATGTTACTAGTTAATATTACACCAGGTCACCGTACTGGTTGTATCGAATTGAATGTCGTCAATTAGCCATAGTGAAATAGCTTAGCCACTTTAAGTAGCCGATTACTTGGAAGTAAAGTATCTGAATATTTAATTATGTCGCTGCTCTTTCCTTCCAAATAACAGGAGTGTTATATGAGGCTAAACAACTTTTTAAGTTCGTTTCGTAGCAAGACTTCCTATTTGGAAGGAGCGTTACGGTTTTTTTCTATAAAATTGAACTGAGTAGATGGAAATGCTTCGCTTTATTCATTCAGAGATAAATCCGTTGGATTACGTGTACAAATCCCTTGGATGTCACA
This sequence comes from Stylophora pistillata, assembly GCF_964205215.1. NCBI lineage: Eukaryota > Metazoa > Cnidaria > Anthozoa > Scleractinia > Pocilloporidae > Stylophora > Stylophora pistillata. Next base: position 38,405,494 of record NC_142522.1, read on the forward strand.
TAGAATTGTTGGATCCAACTTCTGATGAATGTCAGCTGATACTGGAGTACATACATAACTCACGTAAGTTACAGTATTAATTATTTTTTAAGTGGGTTTCCTTCAGGTTCCTTTACTTTCAGATCGATGGACCATCTAATTCGCTGAATGGCCAGTTGGTTTTATGACTAACACTAACTGACTGACTAACGAATGAAGGGGGGGGGGTAAGTTTCTGAAGAAACTGTGTTGGGGCGGGGGGTATTACATAACAATTTGGTTTCACAACTGAGTTGATAATATAAACTGGCCCTGACGAAGGGCTAACGCTCAAAACGTCCGCTTTATAAACTCTTTGTAGTGGCCAATTTATACTGTCAAATCAGTTTATAACAGAAATTTTCCTTGTGACTGACTGACTGACAGTTGGGGCTATCTGACGACCCGATGACTTTATTGGCCGAAGTGCATTGACTGTCGGACAGACTCGCCGAACGACTGTTTGCTTGCCTAAGCGTCTGACTTGAACCAACTGACTGACGGACGAACGGAGTTGCGGACCTATTGGTGGACTTACAAAGTTGCGGACTAACATACCGAAGTTGACTTCCTGAGGGGCTAAATGCCTGATTAGTAAACAAAGTTTGTTTTGAATTCAGGTGGATGTCAAAGCTTTGAAGTTGACGGTATTTTCAGGGTCTCTCGTTCTGGAGAGGCAGAGCGATTTGAATCCTGTGGAGTGCCTGGTAACCACCGGCTACTATGGCATGGAACCAATACAGTCAACATGATAGGGATCCTAAAACAAGGCCTCAGAATTGCTCCACCGGAGGCTTCCCGCTCAGGGTGGTCCTTAGGAAAGGTTTGTTATTGAGGACCATTTAAAAGAGTTATACTTTAAAAAATGGGTTGTTACGCACGACGATGTTAATTCACTCATTTTACAGCTGAATAAGCACTGCATGGACTGACTTTGAGTTCGGTCCTCCAAAGGTTGCAGTATAATTTCACAACTGTCTGAAAATCCCGAAATGAGTGACCCCTTAAAAGAAACACCTTTGAAACTCGTTTGACTTCAAAAGTTATTTCCTTGTCTTTTATGTGTGACGGAATTACAAAGTATAAAAAGGGAGGTAGTGCGCTGTTCAATTAAGTCGTAAACCAGAACCAAAGCAATATCAATCAGAACGACGTAAGCATCACAAGAACGTGAACTAAACAGGGGCTTCCCAAAAGTGACTAACATGGAACTTCTTCCGATATTATCCGTACATTAACCAGCAGACAGGTAGTGAGAATATTCAAATTTATCAGGTAGAAGTCGTTATCTTGATTTAACACCAAATTCTTGTCACTAATTTGCAAGGAATTGTAAAGCAGCTAAAGGAGAGAATAGGTCATTTTACAGATGTGTTCTTAGTTTCCAAGTCTTGGATTTGAGGTGAGGCTAAAGGTGACCTTGTTGTGATAGAGACCAGTATCTAGTTAACATGTTAACAGATAAATTTACATTTGAAAAATAGCAACGTGTGTATCATAACAAGGTCACCCTAACCCCTACTCCTGTTTAAAGGCTTGTCAGCAAAACTGCAATTGTAAAATGGACTATTAAGAATCTGATTTAAAGGGTTAGGCGCAGGAAAGACGCAGTGAGATTCAGTTTTGCATCAGACTGGTTGAGGGAATGGTGCGAGCTTTGGTGACAAGTTACAAGCAAAGTAAACGAGAACCAAGCAGTCGGATTAACTGACTTGATGCTATTTTTGCCAAAACTAATATTGATCGTGTTACCTTTTGCTGCAGGGAATCTACACATCTGACAGTCTGGATAAGAGCATGGGTTATGTTAGTCGTAGAAGAGATGGTGCTGCATTTGTCTTTCTTTGTGAGGTGAGTTTGTCAGACTTCGAAGGGACCGTGCATTTAAAAAATGGAAACAAGAGATCATGACATTATTTAGATATTAATTTTTACTGAAAAGAGACATTTTCCTTACAAACCGAATCTACATCGGTTTCATCAGGTTGCTCTTGGTAACGTGAAAAGCGTAGACGATCGTGATTATTACGAGAGTGCTCCCGAGGGATTTGACAGCGTGTTATTGACCAGCAGTGAGGTCCCGGATCCAAGTGAAGATGTCACCACTCCATACGGCGCTGTTGTCCCTGCAGGAGTGCGTATCACGCAGAACAGTGAAGTTTACAATAGCCATAGCGAGTATGTCGTGTACAAGGAGTCCCAAGTCTTGATTCGTTACATAGTGCAGCTGAAGACTACACGACGGAGTTATCAATCATATCGATTTTAAATCCAAGAGTGTCTTTTTCTTGGACGAAACCGCACCTAGTTACATGACACATATTTCCAGGGCGAGAGGAGCAATGGGGTAACCTTAAATGAATAAAGGGGTGGCGGGGGGGGGGGGGGATAAGTTTCACAAGAACCTGTGGTACTGCCTTAATAGGAGCCATTACAAGTTACGCAGTAATTTGGTTTGATCAACTGAGTTGATAAAGTAAACTGGCCACCGTAAAGAGTTTCTTAAGTTGAGCAAGTTGCTTTCCTCTCTGAAAGTTATAACTTAAGCTCTTTTTTTCGGTTCAGGGTCACTTTTAGCTTCATTCTTCAAGTATCTCATAAAGTATTTGGCGATTTATTTGCTTCAATTTTAAAGTCCGTCTTCTCTCTTTGCTTGTTGAAACGACTGTTAAAGTTAGTGCTCTTCCGGAAATAATCTCTACATTGCTAATTAATCGTTAAGTTTCAACAACACTTTATCCTAAACCAAGCAGTTCTTGTGTCATTGTGCTACTTTTATAACAGTGCTTTGACACAGATTTATATTTGATCGATTTATGCCCCCTCGAGATGAAGTTAAACAGTCATTCAAAGCATCCCCTTTTTAAAATTTTAATTTCTGGTCAGTAGTCATCGAGCCCATTAAGGAAAACAGAACTCAACGTATAGTCTCGTAGTTTTTATGACTTCTCTTTATACTTAGGTTGTTCATTAATAATTGTTAAATTTAGTTGGTGGTCGTGAATCACAACAGTGTGGTAGTTAAGTTTTAGTTAGGGTTATTTGAATCTGAACAATTTTGGAAAACTTACAAGCTGAGCAAAATCAGCGTTTGATCTCCGTGATCAATAATGCAGGTGATCTAAAAGTAATATTTAAGAAGATTTTGATTGTTCATTAAGGCAAAGCACAATAATTATTAAGTAATATTGGTTTTCCCACGATGTTGTCTCTTTGGGGACGACATTTTTAGTTAATCAATCCGCCCATAAGATTTATAACCGGGTAGTAATTTTGCCAATTTATTTGAGTCAGAATCTCTTTTATGTTTTGGCCCTATTATTATTATCATTTTTTTTTTTTTTTTTCAATCTTTGAATATTTTACACTTATTTTTAAACTTATTCATATAGGATAATTATGTGTCTTAAATCCATATACAACCATAGCCAAGGAACAAAATCTTAGGGAAGATGGAATGATAATACGAAAAATAAAGTGCTTTAACCTTGTGCTCTTTGATTCTGTTGGGTTACACGTGCTTATTAATTCCTAGTCTTGTTTGATGGCAATTCGCAACGAGAAGCTATGCTTTTCTAAGTTAGTTCGATCTCGCAATTCCTGTTAAACCTTGGTCTAATAATAATAATAATAATAATAATAATAAAGCCTTTATTCCATCAGAAGATAAAACTACATATCTTATGTTACAATGAATCCGGATAAACTACAATAGAAATCTACATACACATTATGAATTAAAAAGTATGTCATTACAATAAATAGAGCTTAAATATCAACCTGTTTACAAAGGTGTTCATAAAGCGCTGTGTACTGGTTTTCGGGCGTGCGCAGCCTTTTTTCCTAAGATTGTGTACATATGTCTTCTGGACAGGAATGATGTCTTTCAGGGGGTGGCAATCCGTTGATTTTAATTTCGTCAAAATTTTTCGGTCTTGTTTGTTTAAAAGGTTCTTGATAAAAACTGGAAATGAGATAGAACGATGTTTCTGACATCGGTCTAAAAAATTTTGTACAACCGAAAGATCGGACTCAGATGCCCCATAGACTGAAAGCGCATAGCTAAAATTAGGCAAAACAATGGATATAAAAAGATGATCAATCTCTGCTTGAGAGTACTGTTCCTTTCTCAATGTTCGTAGGACGTGTAGACACTTGTTTGCTTTGACAAGCTTACGGTTCTTACATCCTCATAAAATTTTCCGTCACTCTGTAAAGTTACTCCTTGTAAAACGAAGCTATCACGTTGGGGAGTATTATTAATTGGAGAGTAGAGTACATTGTGATTTTGCTTTCTAACAACCAGCTCTTTACAATTGCAAGGGTTGCAGACCATTCTATTGTCTTTACACCATGGTAAGAACTGTCCTACTAGGTCGGCAGACGGGTCACTATTCCTAGTGATAGGCGAAAGAATAGTGAATTCATCGGCATATTTAAAAAGCACAGGGCAACCATTAAAAAAATCTCCAAATCATTCAAAACAGATATTAAAAAGATGCGGTCCGCTTACACTACCTTGTGTGGTTCCTCTATTGACAGAATTCCACTGTCCTAAAAAATTATAACTAACAACACGTCGTTGTCTTGCATAGAGGAAACTATGATACCAATTGATAATGTACGGATTTAGAGGTAGCTGTTTCAGTTTGGCAGACAAAATAGCATGGTTTACAAAATCGAAAGCCTTTCTGAAGTCCATGGTAAAAACTCGCTCTGCGCTACAGTCACTTCTGTCTAAATACTTGTATGTCTAGTGCTGGATAGCGAGTAAGGCATTTGTGCAACTACCCGCCTGTCTATAAGCAAATTGGGTGTGCCTCAGACTGTCGGTTTATTTTTTTTATTTATTCTTTTTCCTTTTTTCCCATATCGGCCGGAGACTGGTGCTGCACCCTTAATCTCTGGCGTGTGTCTCAATCGACAGACCAGCGTACGTGAGAGGGGATAGTTCTTGCTTTTCCCCCTTCCGATCTCCCCCCCCCCCAACCCCCCCGCGCACTTCTCGCGGGCTTCCCCTCGTCATTATTTGAAATAAGCACAATTAACTAACGTCCAAATGCTGCAATCTGATAATAATAATACTGCTACTAATAATGATGACAATAACGATTTTTTTTTACTGCTAACTACTAGTTTTATTTAGCAATAATTTCCATAAAATCCTCTACAATACAAAATATTAACAGCGTCAAAAACGATCCGAAATAACTCACTTTCGGCTCACATCTACTCCTTTTTTTTTGTCAAAGCGTCTGGAAAACTGTAAATAACGGAGTCAAATCTGAACAGATTCAAAGTCTAATAATCTGATAAGTAAAAGCATATCTAAAACTATACAGAAAAGAGAAAGGTGAATGGCAAACCTAGAACCCTATATACAAGGCTGCTAAAAATCATTAAACAATGTCAATGGCTCCCTCGGCAGCTGCGATTTCAACGTCACAATTATTATAGTCATACGCAGCGCGGCGCTTCACCTGCGATCCTCGAAGGCAAACTAAGGCAATAATGACAATAATAATAATAATAATAATAATAATAATAATAACTTTATATTATATAGCGCTCATATCCTGAGCTCCAGTGGCGCTTTACAACACTGTGCGGGGGACTTTACCAGACTGCTAAGCAGTTTACAATCAAATAAAGGCGATTCTAACAGACGCCCCCTCCCCCCAATTCCCAGTAAACAGGCCTGACCACATCACAGTAATCTCGTGAGTGTGTTCTTTAACGTCCCCTGCCTAACCAAATCAACTAATTAAGAGATGCAGGAGACGGGACCTCCAGTTTATTCGTCCTTATCCGAGAAGACTAGAATTTCTATCCATTTCTTGATGTTATAGAAAGGTAGCACATTCTCCTCAGTTATTTTAAGACCCTGAGTGTTGGTCCACGCTATTCGTTGTCAGTTCCGCGATAGACAATGAGTAGCCTAACCTTGTATGCTGGTAAAAATAAAAAATAGATTAAAAACGTGAGCTTGTTCTGTTGTTGAGTTTTGAATGACCATTAAACAGTTGGACGATTATATTCACTCTCGATTTCTATGCGTGATAGATTATGAGGGCTCATTAACTATCACGCGAATCACAAGCACCTGATCTATTTGATAATTATAGTTCACCATTAAATTTTCTCCGGTTCTTATTGGTTTAAATCGATCACGTGACGCGATAGTGTTCATTCGTGGAGAGACACTATCAGCCCATAGTGCCCGCCCACGGAAAATACCCGGATGGATAGTGCCCGACTATGATAGTACTCATCCGTGAAAAGTTTTGAATAGTTTGACGGCCGCGAGGTTAGGCAGATCGGAAAAACAGTGACTTCTCAATTCTGACAGGTATAACGTATTATTTAGCCAATGTACGGTTGTGAATTACTGACATTTGTGACAAGCTGTAGGCGCGGAAGAAAATTCAGTGGTGAACAATTAAAACAATAGAGTATTTATGTCTCGGAACTATCGGTCTGATAGTTGCCCTGCGAAAATTTGATGTTCTTAAAACTAACATATTTGCCCTCGAAGCTTCGCTTCTCGGGAAAATATTTGTTTTAAGAACATCAAATTTCCGCGGGGCAACTATCAGCCGATAGTTCCTCGACAAAAACACTATATTGTTTAAGTAGAGATACACCTGGGTACGAGTCCGGCTGGGCTCCTCCTTGTTTGTTCAGTTTCCTTTGTAGTTTCCTTTGAAATTAAACCTGTGTACACAAAACTGAGTTTTGTAAAAAAGACTTTCGCTTCCAATATACGTTACTGGAAACATTTGGATAGTTTTTGTCACAAGAACTACACTGTCTTTACCCATTAGAAAAATAGATCGTTAGTAATCAAGATTTGCGTCTCAAAAACAAACCACAGGGAAACAGAATGCTTGCAAGAAACGTAAATGAAAACTGCTTAAAAAATTTGCATGTGAATTGCTGTCAAATTCTACAGGTAACGAAACTGGAGTGACAAATACTTTTTGCACTAAGATTGAAAGATTCTTTGCTTTATTAATTCAAATTAGCAATTCTGTTTTATGGTCGTGTTTTAACGAGTAACTTTCATTCAGCGCACCAAACAAGCAACCCCACTGCCAGCAGATTTCCTCTTATGGTATCATATGGGTCACTGGATAAATGAGGGATCACGGATTCAAACAAAATAACATCATAACCTGACGCAACTTGGTTTATTTTAAGAGAGAAAGATTGCTACCTACAAAAAAAAAAAAATACTCCGAAAGAAAAAGGTCATAACCGCACAAATATTACACGAAATAAATGTGCAATCAAAATGTAAAAACACGATATATATTAACTACGGTTTATTCAATAACTACAGCTTATAAAATTTCGTTTTGGATGGTGGATCAGTTAAAACATTCGACGAAAATATTCACCCATTTCTAGTTTGGGAGAAAATGCGGTTCCTATCGTATATAAACCTAACTGCGTGTAACAAATTTTCCTTAGCTACTGGTGAGCCTCTCTTTAAAACGGAACGTATTCTTAATCGCTTTTTTTTTCGTTTTCGTTCATCGCTTTTTTTTTCGTTTTCTACCATACAACAAAAATTCTAACCTTGATGAAGAGTAAAAAACCATGCGTGATATCTGAATATGTGTACAAAGCAGTCTTCTTAAGACAATTACGTTTTTGCAAAGATAACATTCATTTCTGTTTGACTCTCCTTTCGACAAAAAATTGCGTTCGTGACTCGCCTCTCCCACATGATTATATGTAAAAGAAAAACCGGAAAACTCTGTTACACAGACCGAGAAATTTTATTCAAATTCTTAAGGATCCCAACACGAACACCCTGACCAATATTTCGCAGACACAAATTAAGCAGGGGATTCAAATCTTTCCCATTCTGTGATCAATAAATGTTTACAAACTGCGAGAAATTTGGGTTAATATCACTGCCGAAGACTCCCAGCCGAAGATCGCGGTAATTAACGAATGCAAATCTTTCCCATTTCGTGACCAATACATGTTTACAAGCCGCGATAAAATTGGATTAAGACGAACGAAATTTTGAGTTGTCCCTTGTGGTAACAGTTAAGTTCACAAATTTAGTTCCTCATTCTTTCGCCCTTGTATTGCCTAAGACACCATATTTTCAGTTTTTGAAATAAAAATAAAGTAATTGATCCGATGTTTTTTTCTCGCCACATTCATATTTAAGTGGTCCGGTCCTCTTCAGAGATCGTCAGAATGTTTTTATATGAAAGCTACCTTTCGATCCGTAGTCACATCCAAGCCCTGTTCATGACATAAACGAAAACAATATCTTTGTGGCTTCCCACTTCATTTGCGCATCCACAGGATAATGATTGAAGTAAGGCTCCGTCGCGCCACGACTATCTTCCGTTGCGGCAACTTTTCCTTGTTTTAAAGATCCCCTTTTGTTACCATCCTTCGCTGCACTTGTACGCATTCGCTCGACGTAGGCTGTACTGATTGGAACCGAAGACATTTCTTTTCCTGTTCAAGCCTGAAAGAGGAAGATCGTCAGTTAAAATGCGTGTTTGTTGAAAAACAAAATCCTTGGACATCTGTCTTTGGTCGTCTTTGCTAATCTCGCGACTAACCTCAATCTTCTGATGCCTCTTTTAGGAGTATATTTTCTTGTAAAATCTTAGCTCCCGGGATTTGTCCTACCAAATTCACAACATACAGAGTGAATTTGAAATGACAGCAAATTTCAGCCAATCTGTAGAGACAGGTTCCACCAAAAGGTCCTTTAGGAAAATCGCCATGGTTCCTCTTTCATGCCAAGCGGGACCTTCTGTGGTTCGCCGAGCTAAAGTTCGAGGGGTAAATATTCAAAACCCTCTCTGTGACGCAAGATCAACTTTAACCTACGTGTGGCTCACTGCCAATCACAATGCATGGAGTAGTGAACTTTACCCTTACCACGTCAGTGTTATTTCGAGCGCGTGCTGTGTGAAAAGGTTCTTTCCGCAAGTAAGTTGGTAACAGACCCGGGCTAACAGATAAGGTCAGACAAGAGATCTTAACTTAGTCTGGGCAAAATCCGATTCATCTTGACAAGCTTAAAGTGACACCTCTTCGCTGACGTTGACAATCTTAATGAAAAGCGACAGAGACTGCTAGTTTGGGCTCTCAGGGGTGCTGCTGTTCGCGTAGCCAAACTGCGTTGACCGTAAGCAGTCGAGCATAAGAGCTTGAATGCGCGTTAAGTGCTTTCCAAGTCCGCGCCATCTGAAGAGTAAATATTTTGACAAGCTGGTTCGATGCACCGAACTAATAACACTAAAATGTTGGTAAAACATCAAGAAATGATGACAGCAAGTTGTTGTTTATCTTACATCGGGGTGTTAGGTTGTTCGTTCTATGAAAATAACATGAGATCAATTTAATTGGGCCTATGATAGTTTGATCGACTTAGAGCCAAATTGCATTGTGCTGACCGTCCTTCCCTGGGGCCGAGGCCGCGGGTATTTAGAAGAAACCCACACAAGGCAACAGAGTCAATATTTTATTCTCCAAAACAAACACTAAGCCTTAGCTTACATCCAGTCAACCACTTAAGTTTGAAAAATGCAATGGGCATCATCGTTATCGGTCCAGTGTTTTTCATAGAGCTGTACAGTGCCAGGGTTTTCCGGTTTACAAAAATGTCATTTATCCAATCAAATCTTGTCCGTTAGTTCAGGAACCGCCTGTTGAAATAATGATGGTAACATTTGAGTGGTTCCTAGTTGAAAACCCTCCCCCACCCCAAACGAAAAACGAAAGCTACACTCTGTCTATTGTGCAGTAAAACCCCTCATGTAAGAACCCCGGTTTTTTCGAGTTAGCCTCTGTAGATTCTCAAATAAATGGTATATTCTGTGAAATTAGACTACCTAGGTTCTAAATTAGGTTCTTAATTTTTGTTTGGTGGGTGTGAATGTGACAATGCACAGTATACCAGCCTGCCCTGTGCCCTGCTTTACACAGTTGACTTATGAACACAGTTGGATATGTTGCACAACGGTGGATGAATTGACAGTACAGTATTGTGATCTCATAAACCTGTCCATACCTTAAATAAATCTGCCACTAAACCATAGTCAGCAACTGATAAAAAGCAAAGTACAAATTAGGACTTAAAAGTTAAAAATAAATGGGGCAGGAAATGTAGTGCAAGAAGAGATTGATACAGAAACTACTGTAGGTTAGGTCAGAAGCTTATACTGCACAAGAATACCAAAGTAAGATACTGCACAAGAATACCAAAGTAAGCCACACCCAATCAGTGGAGGCAAACTGGAGGGCTACAATGCATCAAAAAAAGAAAACTCAGAGAAGGAGTGCACCTGCTGAAACTAAGGGAGACATCTACAATGTATCACCAAAGGGCAGTAATCTGCAGATGGCTTCACCTTGGAGTAACAATGAGTCTATTGTTCTACTATACTAGAATTGCTATAAAAAAGGGATTTTGGTAAAAATTATTGCTACTGTAGGTATCATACTAGAGCATGTGTCAACATAACTATTACCAACCTTGAAAAATTGGGGCCTCTGGGTCCTTGTTGATTGCAACAATAGTCTATGGTTAAAAAAAAAAAAAAAAAGGTTCGCAGTGGTAAGTTTGCAAATACTTACAACAGAATAGTTATTCAAACCTACATGTCACAAAAAAAACAAAAACAGTGGTCTTTCACCTTACTGTCTTTCATGCCAGCTAAGTGCTGGATGGCACCAGAAATACCCACAGCTATGTACAGTTCCTGTAAAACACATGATAGAAATACACATAAACAATGCAGTGACACAGTGAACAATAATCATTCATCAAGGTATAAATTAGTCCTCTGGACTACATATCATTTGTTACATCACTAAACTGACAACAGCATTTACAGGCAGTTTCCACAGTTGACTTACTGGGGCAACCATTTTGCCTGTCTGTCCAACTTGCATGTCATTAGGTACATATCCAGCATCAACAGCTGCTCTGGAGGCACCCACTGCACCAAAAAAAGAATTTCTATCAACATACATGTAACTCGTATCCCTACTGGGCAATAAACTGTAATGCCACATTGAAACATTAACAACTTAAGATTTACTTGCAAAACATTCACTTAACCTACCAGCAGCATTCATTTTTTCAGCCAGTTTATAGAGCATTTCAAAGTTCTCTCCGTTCTTCATTCCCCTACCTGAAAGAAATTACCATTTATGAAATGACGTGTACCCATAATAGCCACTATTTTTCTCCATTGCAAAGTTTAATAATAATAATAATAATAATAATAATAGAGTTAATAACAATAATAATAATACATCTTTATTTAAACATGATAAATATTTAAAACCAGAGACTTGTGGGGTCTTGTTATCAACTTAAAATATAAATAAAAAATATATACAACTTCTTTTAAATCCCAGACACTGTTTGAAAATGAATTATTAACCAAGCCATCATGCAAATAAAATAATGTACAACACCACCTGGATGTAAAACACAACTAGACACTTGCCTCCAGATACCACAACCTTGGCACTTGTCAACTCTGGTCTGTCACTAACATTCAACTCCTCCCCAACCCATGATGACAGATCATTGCCTGTTTCTGCAGTAGGTGCTGTGGGGAATGTAAACAACAAGGTCAGCTGTATACTGCTACTCAATAACCAATAGGTCAAGTAAGCACTTGGACCAAGTGACTCATCTGGCCAGATATTATTCTAGTTTCTGTAGCATAATGTGACTTAGAGCATTACTACCGGTACTCCCCCCTGGATGGAATGCTAGTCCATCTCAGCTTAACCCAACATTTTCATCAGGTTCTCCTGAGAGCTTGTCAGTGCCACTTCATACTACTTGGTGAAGTGAGTCCCTGTGAGATTATAGAGTTTTGGCATGGAGCTGTAGAGCACCTCTCCACCCAGAGTCTAGCACAATAAGTACTGGGACTCCATGTCCCCTACTACTAACAAGAAAAAGCCCAGTAGAACCTACATGTTCATGTACTAATTCCACTTCACTTAATTACTAGCATCTAGTCATTGACAAGGCAACATTTAGGTATATCAGTACAAAAAAAAAAACAACAACAATTTATGAATTTAAAATGGCCTAAATGTAGCTCATTACCATTTTCACTTGCAACTCCCCCACCAGAAGCTTTGGCAGCTTCAAAGGCAGTTCCTCTGATGGTAAACACTTTCACACTATCATTGCTTTTGCATGTCAAAACAGCATTGCCTAGCACACACACACACACAGAAAAGAAAATAATTGCATGGTTTACAATATAGGCATCACCTTTAGAGAGAGAGAGACAAGATTACCCAGATGCATTTCATACACTCAGACACAGGGTAGTCAGATGCACATTATATACAATGTTTTTACATGCACAGAAAAAAAAAATGCACAACTTATGTGTCTTTGTTATTCAGTGCTATAAGTTTCCTTTATATTACATTGCTGTGTAAAACAAATTACTATTCGGCTTGAAAAAGCAACGAGTCTATGTAGTGTAAAATTTACCTAAACAAGATATATGCTTCAAGGCAAAGTTAGCTGTAAAGTGAGTCTAAGATCTAGAGGTCAAACAAACAATACAACCATGTACCTGCATAAATTGTTCGCACAAATGTGTCCTCTGACTGAATCTCTGTCACGTCCTGCAATTGAGCCACATCCAACAATGCAGCCACACGAGGAAGAACATTCTGGGGAATAAAGGAGAAAAAAAAAAACAAAAAAAAGAAAAAAAAATATTTTAAGACTGTGAGAAAAGATTAGCAGGGTAGAAAAGATAACTGTTACCACTGTGGGATAAGCATGTTCAATCATGGACAATGTGATCTAACCTAGGTGAAATCAGTCTCTTGCCTTTTCTTTTAATTAAAATACAATAGTATGAAACTGTACCTTTCCCATCGCTGTTGCACCAGCAGTAATGTGAGAAAAGTTGAACTGCTTATGAGTTCCAACAACAAGTGGAGCTAAAACCTCTGTATAAAGATAAAGGGTGCACTTTACTCTAACATTACAAATCATGAAGATTTCAAGCAACATTGAGACAGAAGCATTTTTATAATTATGTAACTATGAAGTTCTCTGGCACACTTAAAGCCTGACAATAATTACAGTGTACACAGTGTACAACTGAATGTGCACTCCAGGTGAAATAAAATTCTGCACTTACTGGACCCACTTATCTAGTCAATACAAACAGCACTATGAAGCTTTGATAAAAGTAAAGCTTTTCATTTCAAAAATTCCCCCTAGTTACCTGGTAAGAAGCCTTTGTATGCTTCATGTTCAGCTACTAAAATCTTGCTCAATCCCTCCACTTGACTCAGCTCTTCAACAACCTTGGAAGGATACAGAACATACCAATAATTTTGTAGAATCTGCAGGCAGTCATTCAATTTATAGTTGTAGTGCTGTGCTGTACTATGTTTTTGATTTCCTTTGTTTTTAGTGCTCTGTTAATTGTGTTTGAAAGCTATGTAAATGTTATAATTTAGATATATCAACAAAGTTGAAATGTATATGTGCACGATCCTTCACAGTAAAGCACTATTTAAGCAATAGTGAAAATCAGACCTGAAAAAAATTCAGGCCTGTACGGGATTCGAACCACTGACCTCTGCAATACTAGTGCAGCGCTCTACCAATTGAGCTAACAAGCCAACTGGGAGCAGGCCATCAAATTAATTCGACATAAACCCGTAGATGATAAATCAAACAACAAACATATGAAATACATATATAAAAAAATTCAGGCCTGTACGGGATTCGAACCACTGACCTCTGCGATGCTAGTGCAGCGCTCTACCAATTGAGCTAACAAGCCAACTAGGAGCAGGCCATCAAATTAATTCGACATAAACCTGTAGATAATAAATCAAACAACAAACATATGAAATACATATATATGAACTGCAGTTATGAAACGTATATGTGCACGATCCTTCGCAGTAAAGCACTATTTAAGCAATAGTGAAAATCAGACCTGAAAAAAATTCCCGTACAGGCCTGAATTTTTTTCAGGTCTGATTTTCACTATTGCTTAAATAGTGCTTTACTGCGAAGGATCGTGCACATATACATTTCATAACCGCAGTTCATATATATGTATTTCATATGTTTGTTGTTTGATTTATCATCTACAGGTTTACTTTGAATTAATTTGATGGCCTGCTCCCAGTTGGCTTGTTAGCTCAATTGGTAGAGCGCTGCACTAGTATCGCAGAGGTCAGTGGTTCGAATCCCGTACAGGCCTGAATTTTTTTCAGGTCTGATTTTCACTATTGCTTAAATAGTGCTTTACTGCGAAGGATCGTGCACATATACGTTTCATAACCGCAGTTCATATATATGTATTTCATATGTTTGTTGTTTAAAGTTGAAATGGTAAATTGGCCGGTAATGATTACAAAAGCTGACGTTTCGAGCGTTAGCCCTTCGCTCCAACGAAGAGCTAATGCTCAAAATGTCAGCTTTTGTAATCGTTACAGTGGCCAATTTACCATTTCAACTTTGTTGATATATCTAAATTACTTCATTACTCCCACCGATGCAGCCCCAAACAGTTTCTTTCGAAACTATCAGCCTTTATTCATATGTAAATGTTAGTAATATACATGTACAGTACGTGCTATAAATAACTGTTTTCTTTTAATGTGTAATAAAATGGGGGACATTGTATAAATAGTTTGTAAGCATTGTAGTATTTCTAGTTACATAGTTTTGTTACACATGTATGTAAAGGTCGTATTCTATGTTATGGTGCTATTAGTAATTTTTATTAAACACCCAATTACCTACTGGCCCTAATTGTTATAACAATAGCTTCTATCCAAGGACCATCCATGAGTGGAACTATCTAAATGACCAAATCATTATGGCCCCATCTCTAAATGTATTTAAATGTAAAGTATCAGAATTTCTTAGATCAAATTAAACCTAATATGTGACCCCTTTTATAAATTTATTGAACTATATATATATATATCATAATGATATTTAACAATTATTCCACAAGCGTGTGCTGGATATGAGATGATAGATAGCCAACAAGGCGCATAGCTCCGAGTTAGCTATAATTATCTCATATCCAACAAGCGCGAGTGGAATAATTGTTTTATTAAAAACGTTAAATTCAATATCAAATTTCACTAAATTTTTAGCTCCCTTTTAAGTCTAAGCTAATGCGAGCGCTTACCATATTTGTAGATTATGGTATATTGGCTCATATACCATAATGGCTAAGCCAATAAAAAGTCTTGAATTGCATTATCCAATGATCCAGTTTTTAATAATATATATTATTAAAAACTGGATCATTGGATAATGCAATTCAAGACTTTTTATTGGCTTAGCCATTATGGTATATGAGCCAATATACCATAATCTACAAATATGGTAGCGTGCGCGTCGGGTTAAAATTAAAAGGGAGCTAGAAAATTTAAGATTTGGTAAGATTTGTCTAATATCTTGGGGCGTTTTTAATAAAACAATTATTCCACTCGCGCTTGTTGGATATGAGATGATTATAGCCAACTCGGCGCTATGCGCCTCGTTGGCTATCTATCATCTCATATCCAATGCGCACTCGTGGAATAATTGTTAATTATTATGTATAGAATTTCTATTTATGAATTACTTATTTATTTAGATCATAATTGATACCTTTTTTGTAATTATTATCATTTTATTGTAACTATTATTTTTCAAAATCCTTGTGATACAAAAGTGTTAAGGATAATAAATGTAGATGTAGATGTAAATACAGTCAGTGAAGTATTGCTGGTAAAATGCAGTAATCAAATAAGAAAGAAAAAAAAAAGAAGAGGGAGAGAAAGGATTAAACTGCACAGGAAACATAATCTACAGTAACTCCAAACAAGATTCTATAATTAGTTCACAAGTATTTGTTGATAAGAAGTCTACAAGTAGCCTGATTATGTCAGAACACTAAAAATCTGCAGGGAAGCAATGGCACCATTTAATATATACACAATAGCTGTAGATCTCTTTAAAAGATCAAATAACTTACATATAATTACTAACCTTTCCGCAGCTGGTTCCAGCGACTAGGGCTGATACCTCACCACCAAGTTTATTGGCAGCAGCGATTGCATGCAGAGTAATGGGAACAACTGACTTGTTGTTGTGCTCAGCAACAACCAAAGTGGATGCACATCTGCCAGAAACCAGACATCGCAGAGAGCTTCCCTATATTTCAGTAACAGAAATAGAAATAGAAAATTCAACACAAGAAAAGCAACAATCATTGATTCAAAATTTAAGTCTTCACTCTTTACACCCTATGATCAGTAAGCACATTCCCCATACTGTTCCCTGTAAATTTCCAAAGGGACTGACAAGGGGAATGTGTTAAACAATCTGGAGTTTCTTGAGTTGGTGATCAGTTCCTTTAATCTTGTGACTATAATGTGCGATTTGAGGGTGATATTGTAAGGAGAGACTAGATGCTAGCAACTCTTGGGAGCCAAAGGACTAAATACTGCTATCCGTATTGTTGGTCACAATAGACATCTCAAAACAAACACGAACTAAATAGGCATCAAAATCACCCGATCACAGTTAGTTGTTCTTGTTTTTTTTGTTTGTTTGTTTTTTTATTAGGAGTACCTTGATCTTCACCAGTACGTTCACTTGTAACACAACTGTGCTGAAAACTTTGCAAAATTTTTAATCCTTTAGACATAAGCAAGATCTAATTCAATAACTGAGACGACTCTCGATCTTCGAGTCAAGCCCGCAACGAAGTGATCTTCTAAAATCAAATTTTCTTATGGTAAGTCCCTACTGAGTAAACGATACAATTTTTACGATGCAAAATTTGCCTTTAGGTCTGCATCTTTATGAACTAAAAACATAAAAAAAAGATATATAAATAAATAAAAACAATTAATTTGCGTGTAGGCATGCTACGTGAACTCGTTATGACTATCGATATCGATCCTTCTTCAAAATCAATTTTCTGACATGATTGACTTTTTCGTATAGAGAAATACTTACAGGTCTCCCTAGAGCCCTGGAAAGAGTTCCAATTCTTAGCATTTGAACTGTGATTTGTGTTCTAGTGGTTTTTTAGGTGGCACTTGGAGTTTCTCTTCCGAGTTGCCTGTTGTAATCGTGATCGTAGTCCAAATTTTTGGTTATGCAAGAGCGTTGGAATAAAGGCATGCGCTAGTTCCAGACTCTCACGCCATAGTTTTGTCACGATAGAAATCTGTCACGCAATAAGCAAAAGCAAGATGAAGCGAATTGATGAAGCGAATTGATGAAGCAAAAGCAAGGTGAGCGAATTGGTAAGTCCGCTCGAAGAGAACGCAGTTGATGTTAGAGAAATTGCATGGGAGATTCTTTGAGACGTGTTCACTTTACGACGACGTGGAAAGCGGGTGGTAAAGGGTATTTTCATGATTTAGTGATCATGAATGGCCTATTTTTTCCACGTGAAACGTGAAATGGCTTCTTTTTTTTTTTTCCTCGTGAATTGTGATTTCATTAGTAGCCGTGAACAGTGATTTTCCAAAATAATTCTCCGTGAAATGAGAGAGAAGTATTTAATTCGTCGTGAACCGTGATTTTGGTTGTAGTTTCGAGTGTAATTAACAGTGACCGTGAATTGTGAAAGGACCAATTTATTTTCCGCGAAACGTGATCTTGACCACCCTTTTAACACTCTCTGGATAGTACTCTGAGCCTAGGATAAGGAGGGTAAATCCACGCTCAACCCCGAAACACCAATCGATAAACTCGCCCATGTTGTTGAAGAAGGTTTAATTCTTAGCTCTGGAGTGTTTTCAGTGATTACACATGGTTCTCAACAAGTAATCCTCTGAGAAAACAATAATAATGGACTTGGACTGAGCCTACTTTCTGCGACCACACATTACCCTTTCATGGACCTCAAAATAAAACGAAAGTGTTGACCAGCTCATTAGTTTTGTTACTCATTGATTAAAACAAATTAATCTATCGGGGAAATCTAGAGTCTAACAGTTTAGAAGAGGGTTGATCGGTTGATACTGTTCCCCAATCCCTTATGTTTTGGATTGCGTGCGCGGGGATTGAGTTTTGGTTTTGGAAAATTGGCGCGAAAAAACGCGCGGGAAAATAATTGCATCCGCCCCGGTGCGCGTACCCTACGACAAAAAGAAAAAGTTTTCAAGAAAATATTTTTATACATTTCGATCATTTTGTAAAACTATACATTCACCGATTAATATTGTTCATGATCCCAACGGCGGCAGGAGCTCAAACGTTTCCTCGTCAAGATGAGGTTGTCGAAGGTTGTAAGGCAAACTTGTCAATTATTCCCTCAGCAAGGCAAGTTTACGATTTGTTCCACAATATATGCAAGTACCATGCAGAGTTTTCAATTATTTTTTCAGAGTAGATGTCGGTTAAGGCCGTTTGTCTTTACAGGAGTTCAGAAACTGTCAGGAGACAAGAAACATCAGACAGTGGAGGCCTCATAGAAAATTTGCTTTGGAAATCAACTACTGATCGGAATAGGCAAGTTAATCAAAGTGACCTTCGTCGATCGTCCCAAACAGCAAAACTGTCAATACTAAAGGTTTATCAAGATAAGTTTCCGCACGTGAATTGGTATCTACCTCTTATAAGTTAGTAAGATTTGCGGTGAATCCGAGCTCTTCGCCTGAAAGATCCTTAGATAAAAGTAGCTTCTGCTAACTCAAGACGTAATTGATATGCTTTACTTTTAGCCCAATGCGGAACCAACTTTTCCCTGTTGATATTCAAATGCCTAATATACAAATATTTACTTGTATAACCTGTCACAACAAATTAACTCTTAAGCTAGAGTGTTTCTTACATGTTTTTTCCTCCTCTTCAGTGAGTGCACGAATGCTTGTATGCAGCCACTAGTTGGGGTGAGATACTTGTGAAAAAATAAATAAAAGTGACTTGATGTGGGAATTCAATTCTCACATCAAGTTAAAGTCAGCAAATTGTAACATTTCAATAGCTGATAGGAAAAGAGTACCATCACGATTCTGATTATAGCGTGCTCAAAAGGGTCCAAACGTTTGCTTTCTGAACAATGCCCATTAAGATTAAAAATATGTTGCTGTTTTCAAACGCTACACTAAAAACAACCTTAAAAGATACCACACTGAAATAGAGAACATGGAGACTACAGAAGAAAGTCAAAACCACATCTTGGTTCAGAATTTTTTTTTTTTTTTTTTTTTTTAGATCACACCAGGGAATAAAGCATTTCTGACTCTTAAAAATATTAAATAATCGATCTTATCGATTAATTTATGTTGCTGTTTAGGTTTGTGGCAAGGTTGTAGCAAGATCAGGTTCTCTTGGGCTGAATGATCGTAAAAAGCCAATAACTGGAGTTACATTGAGGGAGAGCCTTCCACACCCCTCTAAACTTAAGAAAAAGAGACGGAAACAATCCAAACATCAACCAAGTGTGCGTCAAAGTCAGCAAGGTTTTGATGTGATGGCTCATGTGGCTCATCTAAGACGAAAACAAGCAGAGTTTAACTGGTAAAAAATATTTCTACGCCTTATCTAAGTGTCAAGCTTAATTTATGCTCATTGCACTTGTGAGACGTTGACACTCAAAAAATGCAAAAAAAAAATACGAAGGGAGACAGCTTTGCATGCTTAGTAGCTGACTTGTAATTGACAGTATGTGAGGACATAAATGCAAAGTACTTTTACTCATAGCACAATTTTCTTTCTGTAAAGGCTTCCTTCCTATGAAAAAGATGACATATCATCTTCAAGTGACTTAGTAGAGGAAGAGTCATTTCCACCAGGTAGTACTGGACCCCAATGTGTCCCCAGCACTCCAACCCTGCTGTCAAGTGAATCATTTGAGTTACACCGACCTCCAACATCACTCAATACCAAAGGGAGAGCTAATATGGATCTTTTTAATGCTTACTATCAGGTAGTGCATTCATAGGCGTTAAAGGATGATCATGAAAAATTATCAGATTAAATTGGGAATGGCAAGAAGGCTGTGACAATAAACGCAAACCAGAACTTTAAAACTCAAGCCCGGCCAGGGGTTTTGGTATTTTTTTGTCAAAATTCAGGTATAAAGTATTTATTTTTTCCTGAATTTTAGGAATTTTAGTATTCTGTTTTAAAATAATTTTAGGTATTAAGTATCACACATTCTACGATTTTAAGGTACACTGGTATCTTGTGGGGAAAATATAAGGTATATTGGTATCCCACTACCCCCTTGGCCAGGTATCAAAACTCTTGCCCTGAGATCAAATAGATTCTTGTTGCTTTCCGTTAGTCACAAAAAATCATTTTTAAGGTTATTTTTTTGTTTACATGATTCAAAGTGAATCTGGTGAACTCGTGGATATACTGTGCAGAGTGTAATTAGAATATACATTAATTACTGACAAAGCTAATGATCCTGTGATTCCAAGAAACATAATTGAGCTGTCATCCCCACAAAAGTCCTCCCCAATTGATCGCCACATTTAACGATCGCTCTTAATCCTAATAAGTTGAATACCTTCCTTTTTTTCCGTCCACAAAATTTGGATATGGATACCTACACACTTTCCAATGCTTTGCTTATACACGAGTTATGAAAACTTGTTAAGTTGAGATGATTGCAAATACCATAGTTATATTTAGTTTAGTTTAGTTTAGCTAATAGTTTATTTAGCTTCGCCAACCGGCAGGAACACCGCAACAGCTTGCACCAATTACTGCGGGCCCAGTAAACCCACCCATTCCACCCTACGGGAGGACATCCATCACACAGTAATCTCGTGCGTGGGAAATTAACGTCTCCTACCCCCAACCCTGCAGGAGACGGGATCTCCATTAATTCGTCCCTATCCGAGAAGACTAGAATATCTAACCATTTCTTGATGTTATAGAAAGGTAGCAAATTCTTCTCAATTATTTTAAGACCTTGAGTGTTGGTCTGGCCGGGGCTCGAACCCTCGACCTCCCGCACAACAGTCCAGCGCACTATCCATTGGGGTAACTGGCCGGCGGTGTATGAAAATTGTTGTTGGTGGAATAAAACTTAAAGAAATGGTACCAAGAACAATTAGCTGTATGGTTTCAGCAAAGAGACTTATAACAGTAACAACTACGTCATTTCACTCAGAATAATAGAACAATGCGACTGGAATTCCAGGTTTAATTTTGTCCTTTCCCATTGCACGACGCTGCCAGTATGGCTGGTGAAATGGGTGATACGAGACTGTAAGTCCTTCTACATCGGGGGAATGCCGGCTGAGCAGGCAATGTACAGGGAAAATCACACCTGCAACAAATTAATCATTTATTAGTACACGCGTCGATGTCTTTTAAAACAAAAAACTCGTCATGTAACTTGCATTGCAATTTAACATCATGTATTTTAACTTAGTCGTTTTGGTCCGTTTCTTTTCTATAACGGAATTAAATCTGCCACAGGTACCTACTGGGCAATCTTCTATACCCTCATATGCAGTTGCCAGGCGCGAAAGAGCAGTGGTGCAACTTCAGGAAGAGGAATTGCATGAAATATCCTTTCCTACAACTAATCTTTCGTCAGGCTGTTGATATTTAAATGCATCATACTGAGATTAGTCCATGAAATCGTTATCGTTGTAGTATGCGTATCTTATTAAACGGGTAAGTTACTGTAAGTAACTGGAATTGATTGCAAGTAAATGCCTCGAAATTGATTGACTCCTTAACCTAAAATACAGCCCCTATGATACCAGACTCATAGAGGTGCCCAACACTGACAGTTTTTCTCCAGCAATGGAACAAAAAAGTTTGACAGCTTGGCTTAATCCTCAAAGTTCTAAATTAAAACGGTTTCATCCAATTATCTCAGAACCTCCCAAAGAGGAATAAGAGAACATTTTTGATATAATCAATTGCTGTTGCATATGATTTTGTACCTTTGTAAATTTATATACTGTTCATTTTGAAAATAAACTAGTCTATATGGCGGATTCTTTCAGTTTTTCCTTCAGTAGACGGATCCATCCCGATAGACTGACAAGCTGTTAGGAAAAGTAAAAATTTAAAGATCTGTCTTCTTTTTGTTTTTTGTTTGTTTCTTTGTTTCTTTTTTACCACGCAAGACTTGTTGCAGTTATCACAATTTTCTCTGAATGATATCTGAATAAGCTTCGAAAAAAGTTTCCTCGATGAAGCAACTTCAGTCTTGTTATTCTAGACATTAATAAGAGCAAATGTTGGAAATGACCGCGAAATAATCGAAGAACGCGGTACCTGGTCGATAAATGGAAAACCTTCCTATTTTGGTCAGAGATACTCTTTAGAGTCGAGTAAGCTTAAAGGTGTGATAGAAGTCTTTTTTTACCCAGATATGCTTCTATATGAGACGGATTAAAGACTACATAAGAAGACTCGGCTACAGACTCAGCAGGCAGTTAAGCGGCAGGAGGACTCTCTGGTCTGAATCACGAAAGCAGGATAAATATATTCATAAGTTTTTGCCAGGAATGTGGCATACAATGCCAACCACTGGTTGTAAATCAAAATGCTCTCAAGTACTTAAAAAACAAAAAACAAAAAAACAAAAAAAAAACAGTGATCACTTACTACTGAATCAGGTAATTCTTGTTATGACTGTTCTCAGCATTTTAATGTTTCCGCAGAACCAAGAGATTATAATAATTTCTTGGCAGAACTCATGAATGAATGTCACCATTTCAAAATGGCAAATCAGTGAAAATAATTAACTTCGAGAAATGCGTCAACGAAATTTTCCCCTCGGTACATGTTCGATTAAATAAACAGGTAATTTTTTTAGCAGAGTGGGCGAATATACAGGGGGCTAACTTAATCAGACATTGAATAATGATGAGAGAAAAAAAATTCCTTAAAAAACAAACAAAACAAATTAAAACAAAATTAAACAAAAAGAGAGGCTATCCGTCCTTTGAGTGATAAGTGGCTTTCCCCTCATTTTCAACTCAAAAGCTTATTGGAAAGTATTCAGCATGACTAGCACGCCACTCACAAGGTTTTCTCATGTTTAGGTGTATTACCTCACGGGTCTATCCCTCAGTGCAGTGAGTTATAAATCTGCAGTAAATGGTTTGAACCCGGGGGTAACATGTGAAGGTGTAGTCTGATCGTCCGGGTGAGTGTAGTCCTGAGAAGGACTGTTGTCGGTGGTAGTGACTGACGTTTCGACAACCTGTGCGGAAGTCATCATCAGAGTCAAGTGAATGATTGTTGTCAGTAGAATGTTCTTATTCCAGTTCGTGTGAACTGGAATAAGAACACGAACTGGAATAAGAACATTCTACTGACAACAATCATTCACTTGACTCTGATGATGACTTCCGCACAGGTTATCGACACGTCAGTCACTACCACCGACAACAGTCCTTCTCAGGACTACACTCACCCGGACGATCAGACTACACCTTCACAAGTTATAAATCTGTTAAAAAAAATATGTTCGTTCACATCAGCAGTGTTTCCCCATCGCCAAGACGATTACAAATATTTACATATTTCAGTGAAGAGTCATCCACAATCATAGTTAATTTATGCCTACGTGATATACTGGAAAAGAAAACGCTGACGTACAAATCACACAGTGTCAGTAGTATTACACCCGCCTCCGCAGTTCCGCTTGATTCGTTGCTTTGGGCTACAAACTAGCCGCGTGGGAACTGGATCTACAATGCGTTGATAAAATGGCCGTAACATTCACGACAAGATAGTATACTCTGTGTTTGTCGTCGTAGAGTTCATGGATTTGCCTCCGAGAGCTCCAGCCGTTGTTCATGGGTTAAAGCCTTCGCGGGTAAGTTATTAAGAACTTCTGAGCGCTTCGAAAATGTTTTTGATGTCAAGGTCTGGGCTTGTTAGATCTGTCTAAGCACGAAGCCGTATTGTCAAATTCATGTCTGTGTGTTTATTGCAGAATCCAAACCTCAAAATTGTCCGAGTAATTGTCGTTGAAGGAGTTGATTTAGCTAAGAAAGACATTTTTGGTTTAAGGTAGAGTATAGCTGATCAATGTTCATAGATGCAGCTAAAACCTTAGCAATCTGTCGTAGTATTGAAGGTATTACCATATAGAATTCTTCTTCACTAAGCTTATTATTAAGCATGGTTTCAGGTTTTTGCGAGTTCTGTGATTGAAATTTGACAAGCTTTGATATCCATATTACCCGTTAATGTACTTAAATTAAATATATATAGTCACAGGGTTAGTATGTTAAAGTCATTTTACTACGAGTCAATTTTGAACTTGTAATTAATTAATTTTAAGCTATTTTCAGTTTTCAAATTATTTTCAATTTTTCTACGTTACTTAGTGATAAAATTTTCCATCTGGACTTGTCTACATGTACCAGTTGGAACGCAGTTAGTGTCGATGTGTACTTTGTAATATTGATTGGAAAACCTTGAAGACGAGAGACCTCCCAAAAATTATTTACCACGTTGAATATTTTAGTATCATACATGTGATAGTCAATACGATAAAATTTACATAATTATGTCATATTGTGGTCCTCAAAAATATCCAAAAGTTATCCCTGGTACACTAAAATTAGTCATTTTAATGGTGTTGTTTGAAAAGCAGAGCCCAGCTGCCATAATTCTGATCATGAGTAAACAGCGTAACTCTCTGTATTAAAAACTGGATCATTAGATAATACAATTCAAGTTTTTTTATTGGCTCAGCCATTATGGTATATGACCCAATATACCATAATCTACAAATATGGCAAGCGTACGCATCAGCTTAATATTGAAAGGTGCTAAAAATTTAATAAAATTTGATAATTTAATTTAATGTTTTTAATAAAACAATTATTCCACTCACGCTTGTTGGATATGAGATGATTATAGCCAACTCGGCGCTAGGCGCCTTGTTGGCTATCTATCATCTCATATCCAACACACGCTTGTGGAATAATCGTTAAATATTATGAGACCTTCCAGGAAATAAATCAAATATTATCCTCTGGGACTTCAAGTTTCTTGTAATAAAATCAGGGACACTTTAATGTGAAGACCAATACACTTTTTGATACTCAAAAAGAACAGCAGCGTTTTTTCTTTTTTTTCGCTGATAGCATTTATTGCCATATTTTATTGGGTATGTTTTGGTTTAAATTTTTCCTATGTTTGCAAATCTAATATTAATTTCCCTTTGTTTAATAATGTAGATTTTTTACCATAATCCTAAAAAAAAGAAATGAAATTTGTGGTTTGGAAATTTTAAAACCACAGGAAAATTTTAACTTCAAAAACTATTTTGTTGCTGCATGCTGTACAGGCTCAGTTCTCCTTTTGTGTTACACTGTACATGTATGTAGAATCATATTTGTCTTTGTTTTGTTCTTTGGAGTGATCCTTACTGTAAAATAAAACTGTTCAGAGGAGATCGGGAATATGGAGAGATAGACAGTGTTGTTACTGATACTATCAAAAAGGTAAGGGCATATGTAGTATAATTATTATCATTTAATGTTGTATTGTAATGCTAAGCAAAGATATGGTACTTTTTTCTGATTGACATTAGGGAAGTACATGTAATTCAGGGGGTTTCATTAAGGGCCTGGGCACCAGGCCAATTGACTTGTTGTGAGGAATTTGGTTTTGCCCACCTGGTGTGACCATTTGGAGGAAAGTTTATCTTTTGTTTTGAAGAAGTTCACTTCGAAAAGTTTTGCCCGCCTGTGAAAACCAGTTGCCCTCTGGCTGAAAATGTTAATGAAACCCCTGTGTAATTGTAGTTACAGGGAACTCTATAACTTTTGCTCTTAAGCATTTTTGTAAAGTTATTTTTGAAAAAGCTTTTAAGAGCTGGATACTCCAGAGCTCTGCAGATAGAGTATTCAGGATTTCAGGGTCCTGTTGAATCTGCTGAAAGTGCAGATTTTCACCATGCTGTACATGCCCTTGTATGTTCTCTGCCAAGTTGACAGCTCTAGGATAATTCCATCTGCTAAAATTTGACCTCATGATAAAAAACAAATGTTCTCATCAACAGCTGATTATTTACATAATTGAAACTACTTTGAATATATAAAATTATGGGCATTAGATCCTTTTGGTTGAAAGTTAAACAGTTTATTTCTAATAGAAGTAAACTTTATCTATAAAATGAGCCTTAGAAAGTACACTTGACAAAGTAGTAAACTTTGGATCTGAGTAAATACACTATCAAGAAGATCTTCCTCTTCTTTTATTGTAGACCTTACACCCTGTCTGGAATGAAGGATTTTTCTTTAGGGTAAGAGTTTCATGGCTTTTTTGTAACACTAATATGCACACTGCGATACAACTCTGGCTTTCACAGGTACATCTATTTACTTGGTGGGCATAGATTAAAGCCTTTGCACGTTAACACAATCATGACTTTTTTTAATTAACAGATAATTTGCAAATTATTTTAAGAACGCTCAGTTGAGGCTACTTGCGTGTAGCCTCATTTAAGTGCAAACGTAACAAGGTGAGAGAATTCAGAAAAGTCAAACCCTTGACCATGTCTCAAGTCTGTACTAATAATTATATGTTGAGAATCATCCTTATATTTTTGTGTAGATGGTAGAGCCTTTGATTGTTTAAACATGATACACAAATTTTCTAGCTTTTTACCAACAGTGGACGTCAACCTCGCTTATCTTTGTTTTTCAGGTTAACCCTAGAGATAACAAGCTATTATTTGAAGTTTTTGATGAAAATAGAGTAGTAAGTGATAGTTGAACACATTACTCAGCACTTTTATGAACATGTATGTAAATTCTGTTATTGATTATTATGTAATTATGTACTCTTAGCTAATCCTAAGTGAAAGGTAAAGTAAGCTTAATCCTTTAGACTGAAAAAAAAATCCATCAGTAATCCAAGAAATGCCTTTTTTATTGTTCCACTCTAACATCATTTCACCAAATGAGCCCAAAGGGACATGCAAAACATAGTTCACCAAGATTTCAAAGTGGTTTGACTGCATGGTTTACACCTGAGTGAAAACAGTAGGCATTAGAACAGAAAACAGAAAAAATTTGAAGTGATGGGAATGGATGAACAAAATTTTCATTTGGGTGGATTCATTGGACTTTGATTTTTAAACAATGAAGTTTCAAAAAGAAGAGATTATGAGAAAGCAGAAACAAACAGAAAGTGTAGCATTGTTTAGGTTATCCTCATATGCTCTATTAACTGCTAGACAGACAATACACAGCTTTGATTACCACAAGATACTGTACTAAAGGATGGTTTGACACATGATATACATTTTGTAAATGTTTTCTTATTATGCATTTGCATGTACTAATAAGTCGAACCATGGAATATATGTGAATGGTGACGGTAATTAGTTTAATTTATAGGATACATTTTGTACAGCTGTACATGTACATGTACCTACCATCAGTTGCAAATTGAGGTAGATATTAAATACTACACTTTTATTTTTTGTATTAAGTCAATGCTTGTGGTTTGTTTTAGACTAGAGATGATTTTCTTGGAGAAGTTGAATTACCTTTGACTACATTGCCAGTAAGTGTATCACAGCAGTTGATATAGTTAAGGCTTTTTTCTTGAACAAAATTTGGTAATGGTAATTAATTGTATTAATTATTTTAATTCTGAATCTGTGATATCAAATTGATCATACCTCTGTGGACTAAGGAAAAAGTTGCTGATGCAAAATTTTAAGTACATATTAGTAAATTGCTACTAGTCAGAGCATTTGTTGGCTGATTTGGCATATAAACAATTCTAGAGTGACAATATAGACTGAGGCTTAGTCTTTAATAACAAATGTTGAACATTTCCAATTCCAATTTCAAATCCATATGTTTGTCCCATGCCTTGCACATGTAGATTATGATCATTTTAAACTTTAAAATCCAAATGTCTTTAGATCTTCTTGAATATTAATCTGACAAAATAAAGAAGAGGGAGTCTGGAGGCAGGGGAAGCAAGGCTGACTAGAATCCACTCTCCCTTGTACATGCACATGTTGTTGAGAGTGAAGATGAGATATGCCATTTAAATTTTACTGTTGATCCTTTAAATCTTTGTGTATCTCTTGATGAGTGGATGATCTTCTCTAACTATCTTTTGAACTTGCATGTAACACAGTTCCCTAATTTCCTGTCACCCTTCTCCACTCCCTCATTTCCGAACATTTTTCTTTCTTTTATACTTGAGTTCAAACATGATGGTCTTTGCTACATCATTCTCCTCCAGAATCTCTAGTGGGGCTTTTTGTGGAGGGGATGTGAATGTTCCCTCAAGCTTGGTTACATATATGTAAGTACTAAATTTCATCCACTAACCAAAGGCATTTCATGTGTATTAGATTGAGAGTTCAACTGTGCGAATCAGACCAGGATGTTACAACTTAAGACCCAGGAGGTAGGTTCTTCTTTGATCAAAATGATACAGATGTGATTCTCTTTGTACTAAGAGTTGGTGTAAAATAAATCGAACACTGTGAGGTAAACAGAAATTTTTAAGAAAAAAGAGGAAATTTGTTGCTGATTATTGTTTTTTTTTTTTAATCGTTGAAATGAGTCAGGTGTAAATGTAGGGAAATATATTTTACCCTTAAAATGTGCTAATTAAAAAGGAAAATTTAAGGCAACTTGATGATGGTGACTATGACGTACAAGGTGCTAACTTTATAATTTTGCTGTATCCTTTGACTTGTTTGCAGTAATAAATCAAGAGTTAAAGGCCATTTGCAGCTATTGGTATCATTCCTTCCATCAGAGGACCTGTCGTCTTCTCATTCAACAACTCCTGGTATAGCCATATTTTACTTCTGCTGCATGCCTTTTGAATATTGTATTTTCTTTTTGTGGGCCCTAGCAACATACATAAAACAATAACAACACTTTGTTATAATTATTGTTTGAATTCATGCATCATTTCCCTTGGAGAAGATTTGAAATCAATCTTCTGTAATGACAATCAATCAGTATGTTGGTTGCAATAAATAAAAATACAAATTTTAAAAAGACGTGAATAAAAACTTGAATTAACAGTTGAGATGTTCACTGTGACTTTGCTTTCAAATCTTTGTAAAGGAATGTGTGCATTGGTTTCACCTAGATCTTTCTAAACAGTTGAAATTTGAAACTTGAATTTTTCCATAGTTTGTTTCCTTGATATTGAAGGGTACATTTTTATCGTACAGCATCAAACACAGATGCAGATTCTAATCTCAGAGTTGTTGATGACCATTACCAAGCTCCTACATCAAATGTCACCAATTCAGTACCCTCAGCTACCACTATCCAAGTTGATCAACCTGTGCCCAGTGCACCACCACTACCAGCTGTTATAGCAGCATTGTCTTCATCACCACAGCAAGCCCAGGTTGGTCGCATTACTGTTTTGTGGTTTTTAAACAGTACCAGTAAAACATCAATTTTCTGTCCCTTGAAGCACAATCCTTGAATATCAAAAATTGCTTCTCAGAATTTTTGAGGACAGAGGTTGATGTTTTGGGATATTCTAGGCCTACCAAGAAATTTTTAAGGTTTTCAATAGCTCACACAAAGCACTTTTAATGCAACTTATTTTTCAGAATAATGCTATTTTTTATTCACACATGTGGTTTGGAGTGCACATGTATGCACTTTGCTCCTTTTCATTTGCATTCACCACATTTTGCACAGAAAGCAAAATTATAAAAAACTGCATATAGCCTATGCTTTCTGTTTGCATCATATGGAGTGCTTTAAATAAAATTTTGGGGTTAAATGTTGATCCCTTTTTTATATAGTTCTGTTTTATTATTATAATTTTTTTTTTTTTTGAAAGCTCTTCTGGTGTGAATATCTTCATATGCTTGTGAAAATATATTTCTTCAAGACAATGTATTCTTGCATCGCCATAACGGTTTGAAAGTCCTCGTTTGTCTCTGGATGTATTTTCTAATTTCTGTCTTTTACCCCTAAGTCTCTTCCAGATGTAGAGGAACCACAAAGTTCAAGACAAGAACCCTCCCTTCCTGAAGGTTGGGAAGAGAGACAGGTTAATGATATTCAGTTTTCCCTTATGATAACTGACAACTTCACTTAGAAGTTTTGTGCCATTGTAACAAACAGATATATTATTTTTCAAAATTTTAATTTTTTTTTTCAGTTTTAGAGCCAGTCTAGTTAACGGTACATCTCCACTGCCAGAGAATTGATTGTTGCTCTCTAACTTTCAACATACTGAGTTTGTCTTGGAGGCACACACTATGCAAATAATGTGATGTACTTAGTATGTCATGCAGGCAGTGAAAGAGGTGTTTAGAAATCAATATAGTTAAAAAAGGTTATGAAACAAATGGAAAATTAATGAAACTTTGTTTCTTTTGCTTTTTTCAAGGATGCTAATGGTAGAACATTTTTCATTGATCATGCGACCAGGACAACATCTTGGATACGCCCCACAGGGAGAAGGTAAGTTCTGAGTATTGCAGCCCTCATTTCATATGCACTGTGTGTACATTAGGATGGTGTATGCGTTGTAGACATGACTGTGTTTTAAGACAAAGGAGTGAAACGGTCAATTCCACGTTGCGGACGTGACATTTAGAGGCAAAATTTGGTTATTAAATGTCTCCTAAAGCCAGATCCACTCTATTTGAATTGAAATTAGTCATGTCATAAAATTACCCATGAAGTACCTTTTATTTTGCCAGAAAACATTTTGACTATCTCGTAGAGATCCAGAGAAAATAATTTTTCAAAGTGTGTTGCGGATGTGACTCCTAAAACAACCATTGATTTGAATTGCTTTTGGTTACTTCAAATTTCCTGTGAATTGAAAACCTTTTAAAAAAACTGCATATACTAACTAAATGCAATAGTAACTGTGCTTCATAAATCTGAAAAGATATTATAGAAATTACTTGTTACCATGAAGTTATTAACAAAAATGTTGTGTTGCGGACGTGACCAAAATTTGTTGCGGACGTGACATTTTGGGGATGTTCAGGAAAGAGCTTTTCATTCACCCCTAATAACGTTCAGAGTAATATGCCACTGAAGTAAAAATGCTATTTTTATTGCTTTTATCTGTAAATTGGGAAATAAATAACAAATAGTATATATAAAGAATAAAGATGTTGTGTTGTGGACATGACCACAATTTGTTGCAGAGGTGACATTTTGGGGATGTTCAAGAAAGAGCTTTTCATTCACCACTAATAACGTTCAGAGTAATGCCACTGAAGTAAAAATGCTGTTTTTATTGCTTTTATCTGTAAATTGGGAAATAAATAACAAATAAAATATAAAAACTTTGAGGATCTAGGTCATTTTGTAGGTCAAAGGGCATTTATGTATTTTTGGAAAATTGTAAAAAAGTGATAGCTTTACATATATCATAATATGTCTATAATTATCATTTGCTGTCATTAAATATCAACATATCTTCTCATGTTTGAAAATTTTATGAGGTTTTCTGGGTTTTTACAAATGTGTCATGTCCGCAACGGTCACGTCCGCAACCCAATATCTCTTAAATAGTTGACAAATTTGAGCAAGCTGGGGTGTCAAAATTATCATAATACTTAACAATAAGAGCAACATAAATAAGACCTGAAACAGTTGAGAACCTACATAGAAATTAAATAAATGTTGCTCTGAATCATACCCTGAAGGTCACGTCCGCAACACTTTTTATGTCTTTGTATGTCTGAGACATTAAATGTTTGAGAATTTTTTTCTTTTTGCATTGAAAGGCTCATCCTAGTGGGTAGTTAAGATCTCAAAATCTGATTCATGGCGATTAATTTCTTTGAGATATAGCAATTTAGATATTGGTATGTAAAATGGCTTATTCGGTTAATAAAAACCCTCAAAAACAATGGCATCACACAACCTGGGTGTGTCCACTACTGCCAATCTAGATTTGGATTCTTATAGAACTATGTATAAGCTTTCATTAAAAGTAAGTTTGGCTCTCATATTTTGAATTTGAAAATCTGTCAAATTTTCATGTCTCATGTGGAATAGCCCAAACATTGAATTAGACAATAACATCAATAAAAATATACATAAATTTTATGTGTAAAGATGTGATTGGTTAATCTCACCCAAATCATGAAGAGACTGATTATAACTAGCTGCTCATCTAACCAAAATATGTAGTTTCCAAGCTTGGCCATAAATCTTAACGCACCTAGCCTTGCAATTTCCATCCTGTGCTAAAGACAAGGTTCTTTGTGTACTAAGCACAATTGCCTGTGGAAAATAATGTTGTCAAAATTGACTTCTGTATGTTTCTTCTTAGGATGTGCTACTTCCTCCTTGCCGTATTTGTTATCTTTTTCTCCCTTTCCAAATTTTTTTTTCTGGTATTGCACTGTTTTGTAGCAGGATTTTCTACACTACAACCATGTGTCTCTTCAAGAATAAAACAAAAACATGCAGATGAATAAAAACCCAGTAACAAAATCCAAAAAAAATTACTAAAGGAAACTGCAGTTTTGCGAGAGGAATTCGTTCAATCATACTGTTGAAAATATCATCATTCATAGTGGATCAAGACATCAACAGGAGGTTCAGCAAAATGATGAAATACGAGAAAGGAACTTCAGGATAAGACGACATCTGAGTGTTGACGATTCTGAACAGACTACTGCTAGTAACTCAACTGGTGCCAGCCAGGTTTGTCGTAATTGATTAAGCATCATTATATTTCTTGATAGGAGGCATGTGAATGCCTGGTCGAAATGTCTCAAACCCTTGCTTGGACTTACAGATTTACACTGTTTCCTTTTCTAAGGCTCTTGGTAATAAATATCATTTATCTGGAGCGTGGAAAATAAAAATTAATTAAAAGAAGAAAAAAAATTGTTTTAAATATTTTAAGTTACTACCTAGGGGTAAATATTTACGAAACTGTGTGTGAGTTTTCTCTCTTTTTAACTTTGTGCTTTGCTGTAGGGAAGTCTTCCAGAGGAGTTACTGCCTCCTGGGTGGGGTATGCAAACGGCTCCAAATGGCAGAATTTTCTTTATCGATCACAATACCAGAAAAACAACATGGGTGAGTAGACCCAAACAGATATATAC
Source organism: Stylophora pistillata (assembly GCF_964205215.1). Classification (NCBI taxonomy): domain Eukaryota; kingdom Metazoa; phylum Cnidaria; class Anthozoa; order Scleractinia; family Pocilloporidae; genus Stylophora; species Stylophora pistillata. Next base: position 38,438,580 of record NC_142522.1, read on the forward strand.
ATGTATGTTATTTGCTGGGCGAGAAGTACGTTTGTGAAAAAACTGTACTTAGGATACCAACCCATCCTAGGAGACCCAGGGGCTGTGGGTCGATTTCAAGGTAGGGCATGAAGAGCCCCTGGGGACATTGTCTTACAAGACTAGTTCCAAACGGTCGCAGTCGTTCTGCCATCTGATTGGTACCAGAAAATCTTTGTGTTTTTCTGCCCAATCAGAGTGAAGTGTACATTAGAGTCCTTTCTTGTGTTTTAACACGGATATATGCTAATAGCTCAGTTCCTCGCTATGTTTGTTTGGGCCGTGCAACGGAGATTTGCTTGAGGTGAAAAGTTTCAGTCTCAGCACACAATGTAAGAGAAATCGATCAGATTGTCTGCGAAAATCTTACCGGAAATTATACTGAATACTTTCGCAGGTATCACTAGAGAACGTGTTTTAAAGTTTCCGAGGTTTGTATACAACACGATGGTTGCAGTCATTGATATGTCGCTTTAAACGTTAAACGAGATTTGAGCTTAAATCTTTCTAGATTTTTTGCATAATTTGCTGTGACTGAAACTTTGCCAATCCCGTGAAGTTATTTCTTCGCACTGGCCACGAAGGCATGTCGAGCAACTGGCGCTTCATCCTCGGAGACCCAGGGGCTGTGGGTCGATTTCAAGTTAGGGCATGAAGAGCCCCTGGGGACATTGTCTTACAAAGTTCCAAACGGTCGCAGTCGTTCTGTCATCTGATTGGTGCCAGAAAATCTTTGTGTTTTTCTGCCCAATCAGAGTGAAGTGTGCTTTGGAGTCCTTTCGTGTGTTGTAACACGAACAAATACTTATAGCTCAGTTGCTCGCTATGCCTTGGGCCGTGCGACGGAGATTTGTGTGAGGTGAAAAGTTTCAGTCTCAGCACACAATGTAAGAGAAATCGATCAGATTGTCCGCGAAAATCTTACCGGAAATTATACTGAATAGTTTCGCAGGTATCACTAGAGAACATGTTTTAAAGTTTGCGAGGTTTGTATACAACACGATGGTTGCAGTCATTGATATGTCGCTGTAAACGTTAACCGAGATTTAAGCTTACATCTTTTCTAGATTTTTTGCATAATTTGCTGTGACTGAGACTTTGCCCATCCCGTGAAGTTATTTCGTCGCACGGGCCACGCAGGTATATCGAGCAACTGGCGCTTTCGCCTACGTAGCTTTCTACTTTCTGTACGCGCCAAAATCTAATCTTCGCTTTGTAGTAAAGTCGTTCACAATACGGCCTAAGTTCGTGGACGACCTCCAGCAAGCGCTTAGAGAAAGCTTTGCTGTGTTTCCGGTTAGCTAATTAAAATCTGAACAAAAACTTATTAACGAGAACATCGTGGACAGGAGAGAATTTTTCGGGCAGTTTCCGAAGGGGTTTGGAAAGAGTTTAATCTTTCAAATGCTGCCTAGAGTGTTGAAATTCTTGAGCTAAGAAGGCCACGGATTCTCTTCCAGTCCCTTGGTCATTGTCATTTCACCTCTTCTGTCGATTGTTGAATACCAAGTTAAATACCTTTGATCATTGGGAATCGATCCGATGCTGCTTTCAATGGGGAAAACAAAACCAGAGACCAAGAAATAATGGATGGAAAGGGCGGGTTTGCTTTATTGCAAATGTCAGCTTAATAGTACAGGGTCATCTACCCACATCTAAGAAGCAAAAGTTTCCACGCTTTGCTTTTCTTTTTTTTTCAAGCGAAGATGAGATTAGATTTTGGCACGCACAGAAAGTTGCGCAAGTACCAGTTGCTCGACATACCTGCGTGGCACGTGCGACGAAATAACTTCACGGGATTTCAGTTACAGCAAATTATGCAAAAAATCTAGAAAAGATGTAAGCTCAAGTCTCGGTTAACGTTTAAAGCGACATATCAATGACTGCAACCATCGTGTCAGTCTACAAACCTCGCAAACTTTAAAACACGTTCTCAAGTGATACCTGCGAAACTATTCAGTATAATTTCCGGTAAGATTTTCGCGGACAATCTGATCGATTTTTCTTACATTGTGTGCTGAGACTGAAACTTTTCACCTTACGCAAATCTCCGTCGCACGGCCCAAGGCATAGCGAGCAACTGAGCTATTGGTATTTGTCCGTGTTACAATACACGAAAGGACTCCAAAGCAGACTTCACTCTGATTGGGCAGAAAAGCACAAAGATTTTCTGGCACCAATCAGATGGCAGAACGACTGCGACCGTTTGGAACTTGTCTTGTAAGACAATGTCCCCAGGGGCTCTTCATGCCCTAACTTGAAATCGACCCACAGCCCCTGGGTCTCCGAGGATGCTGGCGCTTTCGCCTACGTAGCTTTCTGCTTTCTGTGCGCGTCAAAATCTAATCTTCGGCTTTCTTCGCTTTGTAGTAAAGTCGTTCACAATACGGCTTAAGCTCGTGGACGACCTCCAGCAAGCGCTTAGAGAAAGCTTAGCTGTGTTTGCGGTTAGCTAATTAAAATCTGAACAAAAACTTATTAACGAGAACATCGTGGGAAGGAGAGGTTTTTTCGGGCAGTTACCGAAGGGGTTTGGAAAGAGTTTAATCTTTCAACTGCTGCCTAGAGCGTTGAAATTCTTGAGCTAGGAAGGCCACGGATTCTCTTCTAGTCCCTTGGTCATTGTCATTTCACCTCTTATGTCGATTGTTGAAGACCAAGTTAAATACCTTTGATCATTGAGAATCGATCCGATGCTGCTTTCAGTGGGAAAAACAAAACCAAAGACCAAGAAATAATGGATGGAAAGGGCAGGTTTGCTTCATTGCAAATGTCGGCTAAATAGTACAGGGTCATCTACCCACATCTACTAAGCAAAAGTTTCCACGCTTTGCATTTCTTTTTTTTCAAGCGAAGATGAGATTAGATTTTGGCACGCACAGAAAGTTGCGCAAGTACCAGTCACTCGACATACCTACGTGGCCCGTGCGACGAAATAACTTCACGGGATTAGCAAAGTTTCAGTCACAGCAAATTATGCAAAAAATCTAGAAAAGATTTAAGCTTAAATCTCGTTTAACGTTTAAAGCGACATATCAATGACTGCAACCATCGTGTTGTATACAAACCTCGCAAACTTTAAAACACGTTCTCTAGTGATACCTGCGAAAGTATTCAGTATAATTTCTGGTAAGATTTTCGCGGACAATCTGATCGCTTTCTCTTACATTGTGTGCTGAGACTGAAACTTTTCACCTCAAGCAAATCTCCGTCGCACGGCCCAAACAAACATAGCGAGCAAGGGAGCTATCAGTATTTGTCCGTGTTACAACACACGAAAGGACTCCAAAGCACACTTCACTCTGAGATTGGGCAGAAAAAACACAGAGATTTTCTGGCACCAATCAGATGGCAGAACGACTGTGACCGTTTGGAACTAGTCTTGTAGGACAATGTCCCCAGGGGCTCTTCATGCCCTAACTTGAAATCGACCCACAGCCCCTGGGTCTCCGAGGATGGATACCAGCCCAGACTAATAAATAACCCTTTTTTCGCTTCTTCTTTTTTTTTTTTTTTTTTTTTTTTTTCACTTTGTTGTAAGTTCTGGGCTGTGGTCCTTATTGTTAAAAGCTGGACCGGTTACGAGTGCGTTATTAACCATCAAATTTGGGGAAATTCAAAGGCATAAATAATTTCTAAGAGGGGACTTCTGCTATTTTGCATTTAATAACCTTAATGATTTTTTTTTTTTGTCTTAGCGAGATCCTCGGCTTCATCACCATACCAGTGGAGGACCGTCCATGTCACCAGAAATTGGACGATCAGCGGCCCTTAGCCGAGATCTTGGACCCTTACCAGTAAGATAACTTCTCGTTTTCCCGTTTTTTCGGGCTGTTCCCTTGGTTTTTAATTTAAGCTTTTTTCCGGGCTCCTTGTGGTATTTTTCTTTAGTCTGATTGGCTGTTCTTATTACTTTGGCTTTGAAATAAACAACACTCAATCAAAATACGCCGTAACAATCTAATCTGCTCTTCTTTCTTAGGACGGCTGGGAGGAAAGAATCCACCAAGATGGCAGAGTCTTCTATATTGATCATAGTAAGTAGTTGCTTTTAAACATTGCTGATTCGAGCAGTATGCAGCGGGCTTGTTACGAATAAACCTAGCATGTTGCCGGACTCTTAAACGAGTTCTCTGAGTAGTAGAACCTCTCACCTGAAAATCACAGAGTCTTGATTGAATCCGCCCGCAACTGCGATCTATTCTTTTCCCACACTCAGTAAAAAATGTAAAACGCGTTTCCTGAGACTACATTTTATGATCGAGTTGTAACTGGAATGCGTGGAAACATTTCCATTTAGCATGTCAATTGTGATGAGTCTAACATACACATACATGTGTATGTTTGTAAAGTGTATTACGGTGTAACAAGGGATGTATGAGCGTGATACCAACAGTTTGTACAGAATGAAAATTTTCATGTGTTTAATATCAACAGTTGATTTAGTATGTGCGTACAATGTAAATCGTTGTGTATTTGATTTTTATTAAACTTTTTTGTAGACACAAAATCTACTCAGTGGGAAGACCCTCGGATTCAGATTAACAGCAAACCAGCCCAGGTTAGATTAAAGCTTAAATATTTTCTCGGCTGAAGATACTGTGCTAGTTTACCTCGTTTCTGTACCATCATCTAAAACTGAGGAATATATATATATATGAGGCCCAGAAGGCCGAAACAGTACTGTCTGCAGTTATATATATATATTTAACAATTATTCCACGAGCGCCCGTTGGATATGAGATGATAGATAGCCAACGAGGCGCGTAGCGCCGAGTTGGCTATAATCATCCCATATCCAACAAGCGCGAGTGGAATAATTCTTTTATTAAAAAAAACGCCTCCAAGATATTAGACATATCTTCTCGACTTTACTTTGTAAGAATAAACCGGATGTTACAATGTACAGATATTAGATTATGGTACATTGGCTCATATACCATAATGGCTAAGCCAATAAAAAGTCTTGAATTACATTATCCAATGATCCAGTTTTTAATAAATATAGATGTATATATATCTATATGACCACCAGTAGTAACTGAAAATAAAGACTTCATATGCTATAAAAGTGCTCGATGGTTGACCAGAGCGGTGAATAAAGATGAGTTTCTGGAGTCGGACTAGTTCTAAAACATTTAATTGCTACTCGGAGTTTCATGCTTCTAACGAAGCAATCATCAGGCAACTGGCAACAATAACGGTTACATGTAAAGAGATACAAATTTGATTTTTACCCGTCTATAACAGAGAAGCTACTGCGCAAAGCGCTGAATTTCGCCAATAATTACCGACCCATTAACGAACATGAACGGGACATAATAATCCGCGCTAAGAGGTCACTACTGTTCAGCGAAAACGTCCCATGGGAGAAGAAAACCTCCAACGACCGATTCGATGTTACCATGGGATCGTTTGACGGCGCAGAAACCTGTGAGCTGGTTGGTTGCTACATCTCATCACGCCTCACCGAGAAATACGGAAATAGTATCGGTCTTTATCGCGATGACGGCCTGTCGGCCTTCAAGAAAACCCCTCAAGAGATCGAAAAAATTAAGAAAGGCATTTGCAAAATTTTCCGTGATAATGATCTGAAGATCACAGTAGAGGCCAACCTAACCAAAGTCAATTTTTTGGATGTTACACTCGATCTGAAAAGCGGAAAGTACTCGCCATACACAAAAGAAGGAAACACACCGCTCTACATACACACGCATTCTAACCACCCACCTTCTATTCTAAGAAACATTCCCGCAACCATCAATAAGCGCCTTTCGGAAATTTCATCCGACGAAGGGCTAACGCTCGAAACGTCAGCTTTTGTAATCGTTACGGTGGCCAATTTACCATTTCAACTTTGTTGATATATCCAAATTATTTCATCAGACAAGGATTGCTCTGACAAAGCCAAAGGTCCATACCAAGAGGCACTTAATAAAGTGGCTATAAATTCAACCTGTCATTTAAAACACCAACCCCTGATGCGTCACGAAAGAGCAAGAACCGTCAAAGGAACATCCTGTGATAGAATCGTCCATACAGCCAAAATGTTGAAACAAAAATCGGTAAATGCTTCCTCAAACTAATTGATCAGCATTTCCCTAAATCCAACCCGCTGCACAAAATCTTTAACCGGAACACTCTAAAGCTGAGCTACGGCGGTATAGCCAACTTAAAAAACATTATCTCCAATCACAGCAAAGCCCAAATTAGCAAATCATCAAAACAATCAGATGAAGTCGAAATCAGCTGCAATTGCCGCAACAAGGATAACTGTCCACTTGAGAAGAAGTTGTAACATCCGTAACATCATATATCAAGCGGAGGTCACAACTCCACAGGCGAAAGAAATATACATTGGACTGTGTGACACATCATTCAAGGAGCGCTACAGAAACCACACATGTTCTTTCAGGAACGAATGCTACAAAAATGCAACCGAACTCAGCAAGCACATATGGAGTCTAAAAGAACGGAAAATCGACTTTTAAATTAGGTGGAGGAAAGTAAAACAAGCTAGGTCGTATTCAAATGTCAACCAAAATGTAATCTTTGCCTTTGGGAGAAATATTTTATAATTTGTAAACTACAAATGTCGTCACTCAATCGAAGGAACGAAATGGCATCGACATGTAAACACTCTTAAGAAATTCTTGTTAAGGAACACCTTTACGTAATTTAGATTCACTCGACCGTTAAGCACTTTCGGCGCGCGGACGCATCTTGACACGTCATTTTTTCAATTTTGTATCTCGTTGCCAGTTGCCCGATGATTGCTTCGTTAGAAGCATGAAACTCCGAGTGGCAATTAAATGTTTTTGAACTAGTCCGACTCCAGAAACTCATCTTTATATATATTTATATATATTTATTCATATTTAAGAATTATTCCACGAGCGCGCGTTCGATATTAGGTGATAGATAGCCAACGAGGCGCGTAGCGCCGAGTTGGCTATAATCATCTCATATCCAACAAGCGCGAGTGGATTAATTGTTTTATTTTAAAAAAACGCCCCCAAGATATTAGACTAATCTTTTCGACTTATTTTGTAAGAAGAAACCGGATGTTACAATGTACAGGTATTAGATTATTGTATATTGGCTCATATACCTTAATGGCTAAGCCAATAAAAAGTCTTGGATTGCATCATCCAATGATCCAGTTTTTAATAAAATATATACATACTGCAAGAAAAATTACTAGATGGAGAAAACATGTTAGGGGGTGTAATAACAGCCGTGGCTTGTGTTATCCGCCAAAGCCAAAGGTTGAGGTGATAATATGGACCAATTTGGGGCCCTTTTCTCGAAGGTCCCGGTGACTTATCGGGCCTGTAAAGCTGTTCTGTTTTCATTCAAGATGAGGAGGTGTAATTTACCGGGACCTCTGAGAAACGGGCCCCAAAGCTGGAATAGTTCCCGCTATGTTGCGGATACCGAATTCGATCATTGTTTCAGTACAATCTATAAATACTTAAAAACCAGTGTCTGAATTTTTACCATGACGGAAACCGTGCCAGCTAGAATAAGCTGGGAGCTTATTAGTAGGTTATTAGAATTGAGTTAATGACGCACTTAGTAATTGACATAATGCTCAGGGTTAGGGTTAGCAAATATTTTAACAAGTTGTATTTCCTCTTCCCCAGGCTGTGCCTTACTCTCGGGATTTCAAGAGAAAGTGCGACTACTTCAGGACCAAGCTGAAGAGACCGGTAAGAATCAAAGAAGACATGCCCATGGTTAATGGGCTGGCCTTCTCTTAATGCGAGGGCGAAAATTTAAACTTACTTCATATCACTTTACGAAGCAAATTTACACTTAATTGCTATTGTATCGTCATAGGAAAATGCAAGAACGAAGAAACACCAAAAAAAAAACAAAAAAAACATCTTAATAGTTCTAGAATATTTTCATAAAGACTAGTTTAAGCTGATTTCAATAGTCCCTTTTACAGTTGTGGGCTTGGTGGCCAAGCCTTTGAACAGGAGTGAGGCTAAGGGTGACCCTGTTGTGATAGAGACCTGTATCTAGTTAGCATGATAACAAAGTAATTTGCATTTGAAAAGCAGCAACATCTCTATCATAACAAGGTCACCCTAAGTCTCACTCCTGTTCAAAGGCTTGGCCACCAAGCCCACAACTGTAAAAAGGACTATTGATTTACGAACGTTTCCTTTCCCTTTTATCAATTTTGATTCCCATTACGTTTGTTTATCAACGGTCTATCTTAAAGTTGCATAGTAGAAGCTCATGCTTTTAGAGTGTTATTCTGAACAAAGTCATGCTGACTTTTACGGGCCGCTAAAATCCATCTTTGCCTTCTTTTTTGATGTTTGCAGGTTAACGTTCCCAATAAATATGAAATTCATGTGAGACGAAACAATCTTCTGCTGGACTCATATCGAGGTGTCTTTGTCACTGTCACCAACACCGAGCTACTCAAGACAAGGCTCTGGATTGTTTTTGATTCGGAAACTGGCCTTGATTATGGAGGGCTTCAAAGGTATAGCATCTCGTTAAACCCGTTTTGCTGTTATGGCAGGTTTTCACTTCCCTCAATCCGTCGTCGTTACCGGTACTTTTGGCATTAGTAGTTGGATACTGAATAGGCTCAGGGCGTTGACTAAATACACCGAGTCGAAATATAGCGTCCAATTTGAATTGTCATCGTTCTGGACTCACAAGCTTCTCACACATGTGATAACCCGTTCGTGTTTCCACGTGAAGATGAGGCTAGTGACCCCAGAACAATGGCAATTCAAATTGGACGCCATATTTCGATTCGGTGTATGCCCCAAGATTACTACTTTTCAACCCCATATGACAGAGATTGAAAGGGTCAAGACGTTGTCGTTTTAATAACCAAGTTTCATAATGGAAGAGGTCTAATGCGTTGCTCACAGATGACCTTGTTTGTTCTCGTTCTTTCAAACAGGGAGTGGTTTTACTTGTTGTCCAAGGAAGTGTTCAATCCCTATTATGGTCTATTTGAGTATTCAGCCAGGTAAGTGAAACAGTCTACAGCTGTACGTACTAGATTCCACTTTGCTGCGTGTCCATTCAGCTGTAGTTAGATCACTGACTCACTGATCCCGTAAAATATGTTATTAGAAAAAAATAGAAAGGTGTGGCTTACGAGCCGCGGGCAATTGTGTCACCGCTCACGATCGTTAACTAAACGGACGATAAAACATTGGTATGTGGTTTCATACTGTAGATTCCTTACCCAGTTTTTGATTTTGTATTCTGTTATTTACCTTCCAGCGATAACTACACGCTGCAGATAAACCCAAATTCTGGTTTGTGCAACGAGGAACATTTGTCCTATTTCAAGTTTATTGGCCGGCTAGCTGGAATGGCCGTTTACCATGGAAAACTACTTGATGGTAATACCAGTTTTTTTAGATGCTTTTCGAAAGCTTTATGCTGCTATAGTTGCCTTCGCAATTGTTTCCCTTATCGGCTTTTTGTCGTTTAATTTTCTTTTTATTATTTGAAATGAATATGTTTTCCTGTTTTCATCGTTGTTGCAGCCTTTTTTATTCGTCCATTTTACAAAATGATGTTGGGCAAACCCATCACTTTGGTGGACATGGAGAGTGTGGTAAGCTTTGTTTCCGCAATATGTCGGAAGACTACTGTTATTTTGATTTTCTCCCAACACGAACGGATAATAATTACCTCTTAAACGTCTGGAAGCCGGCGATCAAATTTAATAAAACTTGATTTGTACCTAGCTTAGATCTTTTCTTGGTAAGTATTCTCACTCTCTGAAGTGAGAATTCACTCTCGACTGACGCCTCCTACAGTGCCAGGAGAAAAAACTTACCTAGCACAGCGTGGGGAACAAAAATGCCTGTAACAAAATGAAAACGCAAAAAAAAAGAAGATATGGCGAAGAATTAATTTGAAATTGATCGCTCGCTTCCTTTAATCGGACTGGGCAATCATCATAGGCCTCTTTGTGTTGTGTTTGATTGATAAAGGAAGCATTGGTGTTGAATTACTGACCTCTAATTTTCTTTCCCTAAGGACTCGGAATACTACAACAGCCTGAATTGGATCCTGGAAAATGACCCTGAGGATTTAGACTTGACTTTCAGTGTGGATGAAGAGTTATTTGGTCAGGTATGAAGAAGCGCTGCAGTCTTTTTCTTTTGTTTTTTTAATTAGTCATAAGTAAACAAACGTAATCCCAGGCCTGGAAAGGACTTTTGTTCCCCATAGCCCCAAAGCTACTCCAGGGTAAAAATACTGTAGGGCCTGAACAGAAAGCAGGGTTCGTACAGGTCATGGAAAACCTGGAAAGTCATGGAATTTCAAAATTTCATTTTCCAGGCCTGGAAAGTCATGAAATTTAGGTGTGGTTCATGGAAAGTCATGGAAAATCAATATGCTCTCTATGAGTGAAAGACAATAAGACCCTAAGTTGAAAAGTTAACTGACGAGTCCAAAAATCAGATTTAATTTCATTAGAAATAAACAGAAGCACGCAGTGTGAGAATGTTTGCAAACATTTTTTCACACTGCATTCTTGTCATGGAATCTTTCAAAAGGTCATGGAAAAAGTCATGGAAAGTCATGGAAAGTCATGGAATTTTAACAGGTCAAAATTGTACGAACCCTGGTAAGGGGTTTGGGGGGAGATGATTAACCTTGGAAAGAATTCCTCCTCGTCCGAACCAATACCCCTGTTCGCATCATATAATCAAACCTGGGAATTGGTTTCGGATCCTTCTAGACAGCCCTTTCTGGCTCCTCGATTCTTACCTGTACATGTGAGTATTATTCTTCGTGATACAATGGTTAAAGATTATGTTATGTCTTATACTTCAAGGTAACGGTCAAAGATCTTAAGCCTGGTGGATCAGACATTAAAGTGACCAATGCAAACAAAAGAGAGTACATCAAGTGAGTTTGATACCAGAACTGCAATAAGTTACAAAAATTTCATCACATCTCTGGCACCTCCATAACATATCTTTCCAGCTTTACCGAGCCTAGCGAAGTTTTCCTTTCCTTTTTGAACCATAATATAACTCCTCCAGTTATGAAAGTAACTGGAGCTTGATCATCAGGGACGGATTGTTCAAAGCTGGGTTAAGATAACCAAGGGTTGTTAGTGTGAAATTTGATTTCAGATCTGAAAGCTTTCAAAGAAAATTCAGCTTAATTTCATTTGTCTACAATTTGATGATTAAATGTTCTAAAACGAATTGGGAAAACTATTCCAAAACGGCTTTTGATCAGAGAAATATGGAAACCTGGATAAAAATCTAACCCTGGGTTAGTGCTAATCAGCCTTCGAACAACTGGGCCCAGCTAGTTTGGTATTCATGCGTTTGTCGGTCTTTGTGTTTGCTTGTGAACTTTTTCCTTTTGTTTCGCCATTGAAGTTGTGTTCCTGACAGGCTTATTTTCCTTTTCACAGCCTTGTCATTAAGTGGAGATTTGTAAGCCGCGTCGAGGAACAGATGAGGAAGTTTATGGAGGTAAATCTTTGTTCTGGTGAATTTCTCGTTTGTGAAAGGACACAATGTCAAATAAGCATCAACTTAAAGTCAACACAGTAATTATATGCTAAGTGTATCAAATTTTTTTTTGTTTGCTTTGATTGTTGCTACTGCCATGTACAAGGGTCCTTTTGAAGATTTCACATTTTTGACATTTTCTTGTGTTTACGAAACTTTTTTTTCCTCTTTTAGGGATTTGGCGAGCTTATACCTCACAACTTGATACAAATATTTGACGAAAGAGAATTAGAGGTGGGTATTATGTTTCTTCTTGAGTAATTTATAGGAGTTATGAATCTAGCTCCCAAGGAATTCCTAGCCTTATCATTTGTTCATTATGCGTTGATATGCACGCGAATAAGAGGAAATTTGAGAGTAACAGCTCTCTGGAGTGTTATCACGTGACTTGAAATGGGAAACAAACATTCAAGTTTAAGAGATCTATTTAGTGGGATACGCAACGAAACCCTGTTTGATGTTGAGAAGCTCCAAGTCGTTCTTTTTTGAGGCGGGTATAGAAAAGGACTGAGATCGAGTTTCATTCTTGAACTGTCATGTGAAGGGGAAGTCAGAGAAATATGGAAAAAAAAAAACTTTCAGTTCGTTGTGTATTCCCCCAGCGCTAGTTTTTTCTTATTTATAAGTGGTTTCATTTTCCTTAAATGACTGACAGAAGCGAGACATTCTTCTGTAAGAATGATGCATGTAATGCTTGATCTCCTCACTCTCGCTCATCACGTTTCCCACGTAGCTCCTCATGTGTGGCCTGGGTGAGATCGACATCAATGACTGGCGCAGGAACACGAATTACCGCGGAGAATACAGTGATAAACACAGCGTGATCGTGTGGTTTTGGAAGGTATGCACATTCCTTAGCAGTTGTTGCTATGCAAGAAAAAAGTGTAAACTGTACATCGTCTTGCAGGAATTAGGATCGCGGTTGTATGTATCCATTTACAACGTTTTGGTGGTCTTTATGAAATAGTTAGTCAGATTATGTATTAACCCTTTTGTGATACCCTAGGTGCTCTAATAGTCGCTTTAAGTTGTTTTTGTGTCCTAACCTGTTTATTGCATTAACTGCGAGCGATGGGATTTGACTTAACCGTTGGCAGTCTTGACACGAACTGAAAATCGTCAACGGTATTGTAGTCGTCTGGCTTTTTAATAAACTCCCGACAGCGATATAGCCAACCAAATACGCGACATTGTTGCAAGTAGAGGAAAACGCGTTTGTTGAAGTACACCATTGCTGTCCTCAAATGCCCGAACGTGTTATTCGTTTAAAAGCAATGTAATGATTGTGTGTTACTTCCCGCTAGGCTGTGGCGTCCTTTGACCTGGAGACTCGCGCCAGACTCTTGCAGTTTGTCACGGGAACATCACGTGTCCCTATGAACGGGTTTGCCGAGTTATATGGTAGCAATGGACCTCAGAAATTCACTATTGAACCTTGGGGTACCCCTCATTCTCTCCCAAGGGCCCACACATGGTAAGTGTATTACTTTCTCCTTGTAAAGACAATCACTGAACGTTTGTCCCTGCTCAGTTAAAATGTATAGAAGCATTTTCTCATTTCGTCGTCGTAAGTAAATTATATAACGGATTATGACTTGTGTGAGACGCGGTTTAATTGATAGCGTGCTTTAAAATCTTGGTTCACGTCTTAGTGGGATTATTTGAAGTCACTGATGATGAGTAACTGTTAAGTCTGTCTTTCTGTTTGCCTGTACGTCCGTCGAGAACTGACTCTGACGGTGGCTTTCTGCTCCGTTTGTCGATCCACAACAGTCCTTCTCAGGACTACCCTCTCCCGGACGATCAGACTAAACAGTCGCTGTTAATATTGTTCCGGTTTCTGTTAAACATAAACACATTTCTGATCAGTTCCAGGTTATTTTCTCATCATTCCCTTTCGTTCCTCAGTTTTAACAGGCTGGACCTTCCTCGGTACAGAACTTACTACGAACTTCGGGAGAAATTGCGATTGGCTATTGAGAATACACAAGGATTTGAAGGCGTAGATTAACACTGAAGTTTTGTCTTGAAGTAGAGATACTACCTGATAATCAAATGAAAATGGAGGAATGTTTCTCTTCAGACTGGAACTTCTGAAACCTCCTTTTCTTATTTCCCTAGTGATTGAAGTTTTGAGGAAAAAATTGTTCAATTTTAGGCTACATTAAGTGTAGTTGTTAAGAGTGCTTTTCTAAATTGTTACTATAAACAAAGGCCTGCATGAGCGTTGCAGAAAACATGTCATGCTGAACGGGAGGTCAGTTGTTTCGTGGATATAGATTGCTAAACAGTGTTCGAATATAATCTACTAATTGAAAATATTTATTTGCCATCAGCTGGCTTAATGCGATGGGTATTGAGCGCGAGAAAATAGAGTTGAAACGTTTCGTATTACATTTATATTAGTCACAACAAACTCTTAAGGGAACAGAATTACCAACCCCAAGCAAAGAACTTCTTTTTAATGTTGGACCTAATTGTCTGATCAATCTTAAAAGAGCTATCTTTATTATTATTTTTTTTAATTTGTCTATCAAACTGAGATAGTACTGAAACACAAAGATGAAATAATATCAAAGCAAAATGGGGCAAGGATTGTTGACGACGAACTTGAAAAATTTAGGTTTCTAACTTTTGGAAAAAATACATAAAGTGTTAAGGAGATTCTTTAAGCAAAAGGGATACTTTTTTAAATTACGTGTAATTCTCAGACAGTTGAAAAACTTTTATGTTTAACAGTGATAGAAGTAGTTACTCCAATTCAACTTCAAAGAGTTCTGTATATAAATAGCTTTAAATGATCTTCAATGGCCTATTACAAAGAATTGTACGGTTTACCTAATTTCTTTCCCCTTTTTATTTCCTTTTGATATCCCTTCGATCCGAAGCTAACTTAGAAAGCGGATTTATTAAGCGTGACGTAGGTTGTCTACGTCACATCGCTCCTTTATAGAGCAGTCCCAAAGGCTACGAGATCTGACGAACATGTAATGACTTTAGTGGCGTTTCCTTGATCTTATTTAGAGTGGTCAGCGTGCAACAAACACGCCACTGCAAATGTAATCTGACTTTTTTTAAAAAAAGCAAAAAAGTACTGGATACGTTATGATTCTTGATATCTTGAAATACTTTTAGGCTAAAAATATTGTTTTAACCCACTTAGCCCCTTGAGTGATCATGTAACTCCTCTTCAAAATAGTAACACTAAGCCACGAGGACAGGTCACGCCAATCCATTAGATAACACCACTTTTTTTAAACAGTGATCTTTTAGGAAAAAAAGAATTGTATTCTTTGAATAGACTGATGAAATACCCATTCTGCCATTAATAAAAAAAAAACAACAACCATAGATGCATTTTTGAACAGCGTGACTAAGATGGACATGGATGTTTTACAACACTTCGCTATCACATAAATGATCGATATAAGGTGAACTTAGATGAGGTGCGAAATGTTCCAGAGCTAAACTCTTCAGTTTAGTGATACTCTTGAAAATGTGAGTAGAAGTATAGGTATTGCGTTCAAACATTTATTTCTTCCTGTCTGGCTTTGAATACGCTAAAACGGATCTTGAATTCGATCGAAAGCTAGTTTTGAAAACGACTCGTTTAGCGTGACATAGGCTGTCCACGGAGCGTAGCTTCCCTAAAAAAGAGTTAAGAACTTTGCGTCATATAGCGTTGAATGAACATGCAATGATTTGGGGTTCTTTTGCAGAATGGTCAGCGTTTAAGAAACACCTCACAGACAATGGACTCAGACTTTTCTAAAGAAAACAATAATGATTCTCGATGTTTTGAAGTGTTTTTAAGCGGAAAATATTCTTCTAACCCTTTCACCCCCAGGATTAGTCATGTTGCTTTTCAGTTCTTTCTTGAGGGCTCAAGTTAACTAACCTGCAGGCGCCATAGGCAATGTAATTAGGGTTGGAATTCCCTCGTCGAGTAATGAATTTTCCTATAGAATTCTTTTTTTTCGTTGCCGTAAACGGCTGTTCTACAACTCAGTATCAGAGCACTTTTCGAAGGAGTGTTGTAGGATCAAAGCTAAAGAAATCTTAAGAAGGCTTGCCACTGCACTGACCGAAGATCGCCACTGATCAGTTAGCCGCTATGGAACTTAGTATGATAGCAGTCGCTCTGACGCTGCCCTGATTTGTATGAATTTTTAACAGTTATGCTAGTTTAGGTATATTTTTCACCATTCTGGTTTTGCTCTGTTTTGCTATTGAACACGAAACCACATTTACTATGCGAGTGTTGGCTGAGTTTGATTTTTATTACCGTATGTAAGTATCTGAGTAAGGAAACCTTCAAAACTGGTACTGTCCATTTCGTTTTCTCTTCGAGGATTTTTGTCTCTGCTAACGTTATAATAACGTCAATTACGGCGCTTGGCACGTTTACAAACCTTTGTTTGGTTCTTCTATTGCTTTTTGCCGGCTCGCTTGTTCGCAAGTTTCAGTTTCAATCAACGAAGGAAAGCTAAAGAGAAGTCTCAGGCGTAGTCGGACATAGTACAAATTGGCAGACGGTGTGACAGCTTTAGCACAGCTCCGTGACAGGAGTGACATTAGTCAAAGAATACAAATTTTGGTATTGGTTTGCGTTCAAAACATGTTTTTTCTTCCTTTCTGCTCGCACGGGTCTTGTCATAAACACTTCCTTGAAACCCGTGCGTTATTAAACTACACAGGAACTTCATCAGCAGCAAAACAAACATGACTATTTACGTTATTTCATTTAGCTGGGTGTTGCTTCAGCTGGAAAACGCAATTTGAAAGTTAAGATTCGTTTAACTATGGGCATCTATTATAACACAGTTACGCCATCGTTTGTACATATATAAAACTATTTCTGACAGGCAATTCTTCCATGACAGAACTATTTGGTCTGGAAAAAATTCATTTCTTTTTAGAATTCATAGAGAAAGCTGTTTAATGATTGAACACATCAGTTCAAAACTCTCACGGGTCCTGTAGTGAGATGTATGTTATCATTAGATATCTACTGTAATGATCGTGACTAGCCTAAATTTAGCAAACAGCTCCTTCAAAACACCATCTATGATGAGTATGAGCGACGGCTGAGTTGAAGGGATGTAAGCCTGGGGTTGGTTACATGTTACGAGCGCGCGAAAAGTAATTGTATCATTACTATAGCTTGCATTCTGAGCATGGCTAAGAAAAACGGTTGATAGAAACTCAAATAAATCGATGACCTAAGGTCAATAGACCAACCAGATAAAAAAGCGTCAAACAACACATTCGATCGAGCGCTTCCCCCAATATTTCCTTTACCTCAGTTCCTAATTGGGATAACTCACGAACGAAAGACGACTTCTTTTTTGCTAAAAATATTAAGTTTTAAAGATAATATTCTAAGCCTAGTCTGTGAACGGGAATTGTAACTCAATGCTCGGCGACATACAGCAGGAACTTGGCAACAGCTCATCAAACAGCGAAAAGGCTGGCACATGTATCTTGAATGTGTTTCATGTTCGAATTATTCGCTGCACTCGGCAGCCCACTGATCTTGAAGAATTTTAGAATGTTGGCTGTTACAGGATTCTTCAAGACTCAACAACGCTTGCTGTCAGTCCCGTCAGTTGACTTAGACTGATATGTCCGAAAAAGTTAGGTCAGCAAAGTAGCGGAAGAGGGGGATTGGGACTTTCGATTTTGCGGTTTTGGCTATATTTTTTAGGATCAATTTTTTTCAGATTTTGTGCCAAAAAAACTTCGATTATTCGGTTTTGGTGTTCATTGCAGTTTGCAGATTTTCCGCTCTCTAGCATTTGGTTTTCAGTTTTCGTGCAAAAT